>NW_028270162.1:62891989-62951989 GCF_037043375.1 Chiloscyllium plagiosum
GTGGTGTGTGTGGCGTGTGTGTGTGTCTGTGGTGTGTGTGGCGTGTGTGTGTGTCTGTGGTGTTGTGGTGTGGTGTGTGTCCTGTGGTGTGTGTGGGTGTGGTGTGTGTCTGTGGTGTGATGTGTGAGTGTGGATGTGTGAGTGTGGTGTGTGTCTGTGTGTGTGTGGCTTTGTGTCTGTGGTGTGTGTGGCGTGTGTGTGTGTCCGTGCGTGTGTGTGTGTGTGGCGTTGTGTGTGTCTGTGGTGTGTGTGGCGTGTGTGTGTCTGTGGTGTGTGTGGCGTGTGGTGTGTGTGGCGTGTGGTGTGTGTCTGTGGTGTGTGTGGCGTGTGTGTGTGTGTCTGTGGTGTGTGTGGCGTGTGTGTGTGTCTGTGGTGTGTGTGGCGTGTGTGTGTGTGCTGTGGTGTGTGTGGTGTGTGTGTGTCTGTGGTGTGTGCGGCGTGTGGTGTGTGTCTGTGGTGTGTGTGGCGTGTGTGTGTGTCTGTGGTGTGTGTGGCGTGTGTGTGTGTCTGTGGTGTGTGTGGCGTGTTGTGTGTCTGTGGTGTGGTGTGGCGTGTGTGTGTGTCTGTGGTGTGTGTGGCGTGTGTGTGTGTCTGTGTGTGTGTTGGCGTGTGTGTGTGTCTGTGGTGTGTGTGGCGTGTGTGTGTGTCTGTGGTGTGTGTGGCGTGTGTGTGTGTCTGTGGTGTGTGTGCGTGTGTGTGTGTGGGTGGTGTGTGTGGCGTGTGTGTGTGTCTGTGGTGTGTGTGGCGTGTGTGTGTGTCTGTGGTGTGTGTGGCGTGTGTGTGTGTCTGTGGTGTGTGTGGCGTGTGTGTGTGTCTGTGGTGTGTGTGGCGTGTGTGTGTGTCTGTGGTGTGTGTGGTCTGTGGTGTGTGTGCGTGTGGTGTGTGTCTGTGGTGTGTGTGGCGTGTGGTGTGTGTCTGTGGTGTGTGTGGCGTGTGTGTGTGTCTGTGTGTGTGTGGCGTGTGTGTGTGTGTCTGTGGTGTGTGTGGCGTGTGGTGTGTGTCTGTGGTGTGTGTGGCGTGTGGCGTGTGTGGCGTGTGCGTGTGGTGTGTGTGGCGTGTGTTGTGTGTCTGTGGTGTGTGTGGCGTGTGTGTGTGTCTGTGGTGTGTGTGGCGTGTGGTGTGTGTCTGTGGTGTGTGTGGCGTGTGTGTGTGTCTGTGGTGTGTGTGGCGTGTGTGTGTGTCTGTGGTGTGTGTGGCGTGTGTGTGTGTCTGTGGTGTGTGTGGCGTGTGTGTGTGTCTGTGGTGTGTGTGGCGTGTGTGTGTGTCTGTGGTGTGTGTGGCGTGTGTGTGTGTCTGTGGTGTGTGTGGCGTGTGTGTGTCTGTGGTGTGTGTGGCGTGTGTGTGTCGTGTGGTGTGTGTGGCGTGTGTGTGTGTCTGTGGTGTGTGTGGCGTGTGTGTGTGTCTGTGGTGTGTGTGGCGTGTGTGTGTGTCTGTGGTGTGTGTGGCGTGTGTGTGTGTCTGTGGTGTGTGTGGCGTGTGTGTGTGTCTGTGGTGTGTGTGGCGTGTGTGTGTGTCTGTGGTGTGTGTGGCGTGTGTGTGTGTCTGTGGTGTGTGTGGCGTGTGTGTGTGTCTGTTGTGGCGTGTGTGTGTGTCTGTGGTGTGTGTGGCGTGTGTGTGTGTCTGTGGTGTGTGTGGCGTGTGGTGTGTGTCTGTGGTGTGTGTGGCGTGTGTGTGTGTGTCTGTGGTGTGTGTGGCGTGTGTGTGTGTCTGTGGTGTGTGTGGCGTGTGGTGTGTGTCTGTGGTGTGTGTGGCGTGTGGTGTGTGTCTGTGGTGTGTGTGGCGTGTGGTGTGTGTCTGTGGTGTGTGTGGCGTGTGGTGTGTGTCTGTGGTGTGTGTGGCGTGTGGTGTGTGTCTGTGGTGTGTGTGGCGTGTGGTGTGTGTCTGTGGTGTGTGTGGCGTGTGGTGTGTGTCTGTGGTGTGTGTGGCGTGTGGTGTGTGTCTGTGGTGTGTGTGGCGTGTGGTGTGTGTCTGTGGTGTGTGTGGCGTGTGTGTGTGTCTGTGGTGTGTGTGGCGTGTGGTGTGTGTCTGTGGTGTGTGTGGCGTGTGGTGTGTGTCTGTGGTGTGTGTGGCGTGTGGTGTGTGTCTGTGTGGTGTGTGTGTGGCGTGTGGTGTGTGTCTGTGGTTGTGTGTGTGCGTGTGGTGTGTGTCTGTGGTGTGTGTGGCGTGTGGTGTGTGTCTGTGGTGTGTGTGGCGTGTGTGTGTGTCTGTGGTGTGTGTGGCGTGTGGTGTGTGTCTGTGGTGTGTGTGGCGTGTGTGTGTGTCTGTGGTGTGTGTGGCGTGTGTGTGTGTCTGTGGTGTGTGTGGCGTGTGGTGTGTGTCTGTGGTGTGTGTGGCGTGTGGCGTGTGTGTGTCTGTGGTGTGTGTGGCGGTGTGTGTGGTGTGTGGTGTGTGTCGGTGTGTGTGTGGTGTGTGTGGCGTGTGGTGTGTGTCTGTGGTGTGTGTGGCGTGTGTGTGTGTGTGTGTGTGGCGTGTGGTGTGTGTCTGTGTGTGTGTGGCGTGTGGTGTGTGTCTGTGGTGTGTGTGGCGTGTGGTGTGTGTCTGTGGTGTGTGTGGCGTGTGTGTGTCTGTGGTGTGTGTGGCGTGTGTGTGTGTCTGTGGTGTGTGTGGCGTGTGTGTGTGTCTGTGGTGTGTGTGGCGTGTGTGTGTGTCTGTGGTGTGTGTGGCGTGTGTGTGTGTCTGTGGTGTGTGTGGCGTGTGTGTGGCGTGTGGTGTGTGTCTGTGGTGTGTGTGGTGTGTGTGGCGTGTGGTGTGTGTCTGTGTGTGTGTGGTGTGTGTGTCTGTGTGTGTGTGTGGTGTGTGTGTCTGTGGTGTGTGTGGCGTGTGGTGTGTGTCTGTGGTGTGTGTGGTGTGTGCGCCGTGTGGTGTGTGTCTGTGGCGTGTGTGTTGTGTGTCTGTGGCGTGTGGTGTGTGTGGCGTGTGGTGTGTGTGGTGTCAGTGGTGTGTGTGGCCTGTGGTGTGTGTGTGGTGTCTGTGGTGTGTGTGGCGTGTGTGGCGTGTGTGTGTCTGTGGCGTGTGTGGCGTGTGTGTGTCTGTGGTGTGTCTGGCGTGTGTGTGTGTCTGTGGTGTGTCTGGCGTGTGTGTGTGTCTGTGGTGTGTGTGGCGTGTGTGTGTGTCTGTGGTGTGTGTGGCGTGTGTGTGTGTCTGTGGTGTGTGTGGCGTGTGTGTGTGTCTGTGGTGTGTGTGGCGTGTGTGTGTGTCTGTGGTGTGTGTGGCGTGTGTGTGTGTCTGTGGTGTGTGTGGCGTGTGTGTGTGTCTGTGGTGTGTGTGGCGTGTGTGTGTGTCTCTGGTGTGTGTGGCGTGTGTGTGTGTCTCTGGTGTGTGTGGCGTGTGTGTGTGTCTCTGGTGTGTGTGGCGTGTGTGTGTGTCTGTGGTGTGTGTGGCGTGTGTGTGTGTCTGTGGTGTGTGTGGCGTGTGTGTGTGTCTGTGGTGTGTGTCTGTGGTGTGTGTGGTGTGTGTGGCGTGTGGTGTGTGTCTGTGGTGTGTGTGGTGTGTGTGGCGTGTGGTGTGTGTGTGTGGTGTGTGTGGCGTGTGGTGTGTGTCTGTGGTGTGTGTGGCGTGTGGTGTGTTTCTGTGGTGTGTGTGGCGTGTGGTGTGTGTCTGTGGTGTGTGTGGCGTGTGGTGTGTGTCTGTGGTGTGTGTGGCGTGTGTGTGTGTCTGTGGTGTGTGTGGCGTGTGTGTGGCGTGTGTGTGTGTCTGTGGTGTGTGTGGCGTGTGTGTGGCGTGTGGTGTGTGTCTGGTGTGTGTGGTGTGTGTGGCGTGTGGTGTGTGTCTGTGGTGTGTGTGGCGTGTGGTGTGTGTCTGTGGTGTGTGTGGCGTGTGGTGTGTGTCTGTGGTGTGTGTGGCGTGTGGTGTGTGTCTGTGGTGTGTGTGGCGTGTGGTGTGTGTGGCGTGTGGTGTGTGTCTGTGGTGTGTGTGGCGTGTGGCGTGTGGCGTGTGGTGTGTGTCTGTGGTGTGTGTGGCGTGTGGTGTGTGTCTGTGGTGTGTGTGGCGTGTGGTGTGTGTCTGTGGTGTGTGTGGCGTGTGGTGTGTGTCTGTGGTGTGTGTGGCGTGTGGTGTGTGTCTGTGGTGTGTGTGGCGTGTGGTGTGTGTCTGTGGTGTGTGTGGCGTGTGGTGTGTGTCTGTGGTGTGTGTGGCGTGTGGTGTGTGTCTGTGGTGTGTGTGGCGTGTGGTGTGTGTCTGTGGTGTGTGTGGCGTGTGGTGTGTGTCTGTGGTGTGTGTGGCGTGTGGTGTGTGTCTGTGGCGTGTGGTGTGTGTCTGTGGCGTGTGTCTGTGGTGTGTGTGGCGTGTGGTGTGTGTCTGTGGTGTGTGTGGCGTGTGGTGTGTGTGGCGTGTGGTGTGTGTCTGTGGCGTGTGGTGTGTGTCTGTGGTGTGTGTCTGTGGTGTGTGTGGCGTGTGGTGTGTGTCTGTGGTGTGTGGGGCGTGTGGTGTGTGTCTGTGGTGTGTGGGGCGTGTGGCGTGTGTCTGTGGTGTGTGTGGCGTGTGGTGTGTGTCTGTGGTGTGTGTGGCGTGTGGTGTGTGTGGCGTGTGGTGTGTGTCTGTGGCGTGTGGTGTGTGTCTGTGGTGTGTGTCTGTGGTGTGTGTGGCGTGTGTGTGTGTCCGTGGTGTGTGTGGTGTGTGTGTGTCTGTGGCGTGTGTGAGTCTGTGGCGTGTGTGTGTCTGAGGTGTGTGTGGCGTGTGTGTGTCTGTGGTTTGTGTGGCGTGTGTGTGTCTGTGGTTTGTGTGGCGTGTGTGTGCCTGTGGTGTGTGTGGCGTGTGGTGTGTGTCTGTGGCGTGTGGTGTGTGTCTGTGGTGTGTGTCTGTGGTGTGTGTGGCGTGTGGTGTGTGCCTGTGGTGTGTGTGGCGTGTGGTGTGTGCCTGTGGTGTGTGTGGCGTGTGGTGTGTGCCTGTGGTGTGTGTGGCGTGTGGTGTGTGTCTGTGGCGTGTGGTGTGTGTCTGTGGTGTGTGTCTGTGGTGTGTGTGGCGTGTGGTGTGTGTCTGTGGTGTGTGTGGCGTGTGGTGTGTGTCTGTGGTGTGTGTGGCGTGTGGTGTGTGTCTGTGGTGTGTGTGGTGTGTGTCTGTGGTGTGTGTGGCGTGGTGTGTGTGGCGTGTGGTGTGTGCCTGTGGTGTGTGTGGCGTGTGGTGTGTGCCTGTGGTGTGTGTGGCGTGTGGTGTGTGCCTGTGGTGTGTGTGGCGTGTGGTGTGTGCCTGTGGTGTGTGTGGCGTGTGGTGTGTGCCTGTGGTGTGTGTGGCGTGTCGTGTGTGTGGCGTGTGGTGTGTGCCTGTGGTGTGTGTGGCGTGTGGTGTGTGCCTGTGGTGTGTGTGGCGTGTGGTGTGTGTGGCGTGTGGTGTGTGTGGCGTGTGGTGTGTGTGGCGTGTGGTGTGTGTGGCGTGTGGTGTGTGTGTGGCGTGTGGTGTGTGTCTGTGGTGTGTGTGGCGTGTGGTGTGTGTCTGTGGTGTGTGTGGCGTGTGGTGTGTGTCTGTGGTGTGTGCGGCGTGTGGTGTGTGTCTGTGGTGTGTGCGGCGTGTGGTGTGTGTCTGTGGTGTGTGTTGCGTGTGGTGTGTGTCTGTGGTGTGTGTGGCGTGTGGTGTGTGTCTGTGGTGTGTGTGGCGTGTGGTGTGTGTCTGTGGTGTGTGTGGCGTGTGGTGTGTGTGGCGTGTGGTGTGTGTGGCGTGTGGTGTGTGTCTGTGGTGTGTGTGGCGTGTGTGTGTGTCCGTGGTGTGTGTGGTGTGTGTGTGTCTGTGGCGTGTGTGAGTCTGTGGCGTGTGTGTGTCTGAGGTGTGTGTGGCGTGTGTGTGTCTGTGGTTTGTGTGGCGTGTGTGTGTCTGTGGTTTGTGTGGCGTGTGTGTGTCTGTGGTTTGTGTGGCGTGTGGTGTGTGTCTGTGGTTTCTGTGGCGTGTGTGTGTCTGTGGCGTGTGTGTGTCTGTGGTGTGTGTGGCGTGTGGCGTGTGGTGTGTGTGGCGTGTGGTGTGTGTCTGTGGTGTGTGTGGTGTGTGTGTGTGTGTGTCTGTGGTGTGTGTGGCGTGTGTGTGTGTGTCTGTGGTGTGTGTGGCGTGTGTTTGTGTGTCTGTGGTGTGTGTGGCGTGTGTGTGTCTGTGGTGTGTGCGGCGTGTGTGTGTGTGTCTGTGGTGTGTGTGGCGTGTGTGTGTGTCTGTGGTGTGTTTGGCGTGTGTGTGTGTCTGTGGTGTGTGTGGCGTGTTTGTGTGTCTGTGGTGTGTGTGGCGTGTGTGTGTGTCTGTGGTGTGTGTGGCGTGTTTGTGTGTCTGTGGTGTGTGTGGCGTGTGGTGTGTGTCTGTGGTGTGTGTGGCGTGTGGTGTGTGTCTGTGGTGTGTGTGGCGTGTGGTGTCTGTGGTGTGTGTGGCGTGTGGTGTGTGTCTGTGGTGTGTGTGTCTGTGGTGTGTGTGGCGTGTGGTGTGTGTCTGTGGCGTGTGGTGTGTGTCTGTGGTGTGTGTCTGTGGTGTGTGTGGCGTGTGGTGTGTGTCTGTGGTGTGTGTGGCGTGTGGTGTGTGTCTGTGGTGTGTGTGGTGTGTGTCTGTGGTGTGTGTGGCGTGTGGTGTGTGTCTGTGGCGTGTGGTGTGTGTCTGTGGTGTGTGTCTGTGGTGTGTGTGGCGTGTGGTGTGTGTCTGTGGTGTGTGTGGCGTGTGGTGTGTGTCTGTGGTGTGTGTGGCGTGTGGTGTGTGTCTGTGGTGTGTGTGGCGTGTGGTGTGTGTCTGTGGTGTGTGTGGCGTGTGGTGTGTGTCTGTGGTGTGTGTGGCGTGTGGTGTGTGTCTGTGGTGTGTGTGGCGTGTGGTGTGTGTCTGTGGTGTGTGTGGCGTGTGGTGTGTGCCTGTGGTGTGTGTGGCGTGTGGTGTGTGCCTGTGGTGTGTGTGGCGTGTGGTGTGTGCCTGTGGTGTGTGTGGCGTGTGGTGTGTGCCTGTGGCGTGTGGTGTGTGTCTGTGGTGTGTGTCTGTGGTGTGTGTGGCGTGTGGTGTGTGTCTGTGGTGTGTGTGGCGTGTGGTGTGTGTCTGTGGTGTGTGTGGCGTGTGGTGTGTGTCTGTGGTGTGTGTGGCGTGTGGTGTGTGTCTGTGGTGTGTGTGGCGTGTGGTGTGTGTCTGTGGTGTGTGTGGCGTGTGGTGTGTGTCTGTGGTGTGTGTGGCGTGTGGTGTGTGCCTGTGGTGTGTGTGGCGTGTGGTGTGTGCCTGTGGTGTGTGTGGCGTGTGGTGTGTGCCTGTGGTGTGTGTGGCGTGTGGTGTGTGCCTGTGGTGTGTGTGGCGTGTGGTGTGTGCCTGTGGTGTGTGTGGCGTGTGGTGTGTGCCTGTGGTGTGTGTGTCTGTGGTGTGTGCGGCGTGTGTGTGTGTGTCTGTGGTGTGTGTGGCGTGTGTGTGTGTCTGTGGTGTGTTTGGCGTGTGTGTGTGTCTGTGGTGTGTGTGGCGTGTTTGTGTGTCTGTGGTGTGTGTGGCGTGTGTGTGTGTCTGTGGTGTGTGTGGCGTGTTTGTGTGTCTGTGGTGTGTGTGGCGTGTGGTGTGTGTCTGTGGTGTGTGTGGCGTGTGGTGTGTGCCTGTGGCGTGTGGTGTGTGGCGTGTGGTGTGTGCCTGTGGTGTGTGTGGCGTGTGGTGTGTGCCTGTGGTGTGTGTGGCGTGTGGTGTGTGCCTGTGGTGTGTGTGGCGTGTGGTGTGTGCCTGTGGTGTGTGTGGCGTGTGGTGTGTGCCTGTGGTGTGTGTGGCGTGTGGTGTGTGCCTGTGGTGTGTGTGGCGTGTGGTGTGTGCCTGTGGTGTGTGTGGCGTGTGGTGTGTGCCTGTGGTGTGTGTGGCGTGTGGTGTGTGCCTGTGGTGTGTGTGGCGTGTGGTGTGTGCCTGTGGTGTGTGTGGCGTGTGGTGTGTGTGGCGTGTGGTGTGTGTGGCGTGTGGTGTGTGGCGTGTGGTGTGTGTGGCGTGTGGTGTGTGTCTGTGGTGTGTGTGGCGTGTGGTGTGTGTCTGTGGTGTGTGTGGCGTGTGGTGTGTGTCTGTGGTGTGTGTGGCGTGTGGTGTGTGTCTGTGGTGTGTGTGGCGTGTGGTGTGTGTCTGTGGTGTGTGTGGCGTGTGGTGTGTGTGGCGTGTGGTGTGTGTCTGTGGTGTGTGTGGCGTGTGGTGTGTGTCTGTGGTGTGTGTGGCGTGTGGTGTGTGTCTGTGGTGTGTGTGGCGTGTGGTGTGTGTCTGTGGTGTGTGTGGCGTGTGGTGTGTGTCTGTGGTGTGTGTGGCGTGTGGTGTGTGTCTGTGGTGTGTGTGGCGTGTGGTGTGTGTCTGTGGTGTGTGTGGAGTGTGGTGTGTGTGGAGTGTGGTGTGTGTCTGTGGTGTGTGTGGCGTGTGGTGTGTGTCTGTGGTGTGTGTGGCGTGTGGTGTGTGTCTGTGGTGTGTGTGGCGTGTGGTGTGTGTGGCGTGTGGTGTGTGTCTGTGGTGTGTGTGGCGTGTGGTGTGTGTCTGTGGTGTGTGTGGCGTGTGGTGTGTGTCTGTGGTGTGTGTGGCGTGTGGTGTGTGTCTGTGGTGTGTGTGGCGTGTGGTGTGTGTCTGTGGTGTGTGTGGCGTGTGGTGTGTGTCTGTGGTGTGTGTGGCGTGTGGTGTGTGTCTGTGGTGTGTGTGGCGTGTGGTGTGTGTCTGTGGTGTGTGTGGAGTGTGGTGTGTGTGGAGTGTGGTGTGTGTCTGTGGTGTGTGTGGCGTGTGGTGTGTGTCTGTGGTGTGTGTGGCGTGTGTGTGTGTCCGTGGCGTGTGTGTGTCTGTGGCGTGTGTGTGTCTGTGGTGTGTGTGGCGTGTGTGTGTCTGTGGTGTGTGTGGCGTGTGGTGTGTGTGGCGTGTGGTGTGTGTCTGTGGTGTGTGTGGCGTGTGTGTGTGTGTCTGTGGTGTGTGTGGCGTGTGTGTGTGTGTCTGTGGTGTGTGTGGCGTGTGTGTGTGTGTCTGTGGTGTGTGTGGCGTGTGTGTGTCTGTGGTGTGTGCGGCGTGTGTGTGTGTGTCTGTGGTGTGTGTGGCGTGTGTGTGTGTCTGTGGTGTGTTTGGCGTGTGTGTGTGTCTGTGGTGTGTGTGGCGTGTGTGTGTGTCTGTGGTGTGTGTGGCGTGTGTGTGTGTCTGTGGTGTGTGTGGCGTGTGTGTGTGTCTGTGGCGTGTGTGTGTGTCTGTGGTGTGTGTGGCGTGTGTGTGTGTCTGTGGTGTGTGTGGCGTGTGTGTGTGTCTGTGGTGTGTGTGGCGTGTGTGTGTGTCTGTGGTGTGTGTGGCGTGTGTGTGTGTCTGTGGTGTGTGTGGCGTGTGTGTGTGTCTGTGGTGTGTGTGGCGTGTGTGTGTGTCTGTGGTGTGTGTGGCGTGTGTGTGTGTCTGTGGTGTGTGTGGCGTGTGTGTGTGTCTGTGGTGTGTGTGGCGTGGTGTGTGTGTCTGTGGTGTGTGTGGCGTGGTGTGTGTGGCGTGTGGTGTGTGTCTGTGGTGTGTGTGGCGTGTGGTGTGCGTCTGTGGTGTGTGTGGCGTGTGGTGTGCGTCTGTGGTGTGTGTGGCGTGTGGTGTGTGTGTCTGTGGTGTGTGTGGCGTGTGGTGTGTGTCTGTGGTGTGTGTGGCGTGTGGCGTGTGTGGCGTGTGGCGTGTGGTGTGTGTGGCGTGTGTCGTGTGTCTGTGGTGTGTGTGGCGTGTGTGTGTCTGTGGTTTGTGTGGCGTGTGGTGTGTGTCTGTGGTGTGTGTGGCGTGTGTGTGTCTGTGGTGTGTGTGGCGTGTGGTGTGTGTCTGTGGTGTGTGTGGCGTGTGGGTGTGTGTCTGTGGTGTGTGTGGCGTGTGTGTGTGTGTCTGTGGTGTGTGGCGTGTGTGTGTGTGTCTGTGGTGTGTGTGGCGTGTGGTGTGTGTCTGTGGTGTGTGTGGTGTGTGTGGCGTGTGGTGTGTGTCTGTGGTGTGTGTGGCGTGTGGTGTGTGTCTGTGGTGTGTGTGGCGTGTGGTGTGTGTCTGTGGTGTGTGTGGCGTGTGGTGTGTGTCTGTGGTGTGTGTGGCGTGTGGCGTGTGGTGTGTGTGGCGTGTGGTGTGTGCGCCTGTGGTGTGTGTGGCCTGTGGTGTGTGTGTCTGTGGTGTGTGTGGCGTGTGGTGTGTGTGTGGGGTGTGTGTGTGGTGTGTGTGGCGTGTGGTGTGTGTGTGGTGTGTGTGGCGTCTGTGGTGTGTGTGTGGTGTGTGTGGCGTCTGTGGTGTGTGTGTGGTGTGTGTGGCGTCTGTGGTGTGTGTGTGGTGTGTGTGGCGTCTGTGGTGTGTGTGTGGTGTGTGTGGCGTCTGTGGTGTGTGTGTGGTGTGTGTGGCGTCTGTGGTGTGTGTGTGGTGTGTGTGGCGTCTGTGGTGTGTGTGGTGTGTTTGGCGTGTGTTGTGTGTGTCTGTGGTGTATGTGGCGTGTGGTGTGTGTGGCGTGTGGTGTGTGTCTGTGGTGTGTGTGGTGTGTGCGCCTGTGGTGTGTGTGTCTGTGGTGTGTGTGGCGTGTGGTGTGTGTCTGTGGTGTGTGTGGCGTGTGGTGTGTGTCTGTGGTGTGTGTGGTGTGTGTGGCGTCTGTGGTGTGTGTGGTGTGTGTGGCGTGTCTTTGTGTGTGTGGCGTGTCTTTGTGTGTGTGGCGTCTGTGGTGTGTGTGGTGTGTGTGGCGTGTCTTGTGTGTGTGTGTGGCGTGTGTTGTGTGTGTGTGTGGCGTGTGGCATGTGTGTGTCTGTGGTGTGTGTTGTGTGTGTCTGTGGTGTGTGTGGCATGTGTGTGTCTGTGGTGTGTGTGGCATGTGTGTGTCTGTGGTGTGTGTGGCGTGTGTGTGTCTGTTGTGTGTGTGGCGTGTGTGTGTCTGTGGTGTGTGTGGCGTGTGTGTGTCTGTGGTGTGTGTGTCGTGTGTGTGGCTGTGGTGTGTGTGGCGTGTGTGTGTCTGTGGTGTGTGTGGCGTGTGTGTGTCTGTGGTGTGTGTGGCGTGTGTGTGTCTGTGGTGTGTGTGGCGTGTGTGTGTCTGTGGTGTGTGTGGCGTGTGTGTGTCTGTGGTGTGTGTGGCGTGTGTGTGTCTGTGGTGTGTGTGGCGTGTGTGTGTCTGTGGTGTGTGTGGCGTGGGTGTGTCTGTGGTGTGTGTGGCGTGTGTGTGTCTGTGGTGTGTGTGGCGTGTGTGTGTCTGTGGTGTGTGTGGCGTGTGTGTGGCGTGTGTGTATCTGTGGTGTGTGTGGCGTGTGGTGTGTGTTGTGTGTGTGGTGTGTGTGTCTGTGGTGTGTGTGTCTGTGGTGTGTGTGGCGTGTGTGTCTGTGGTGTGTGTGGCGTGTCGTGTGTGTGTCGTGTGATGTGTGTGGCGTGTGGTGTGGTGTGGCGTGTGGTGTGTGTGGCGTGTGGTGTGGTGTGGCGTGTGGTGTGTGTGTCTGTGGTGTCTGTGGTGTGTGTGGCGTGTGTGTGTGTGTCTGTGGTGTGTGTGGCGTGTGTGTGTGTCTGTGGTGTGTGTGGCGTGTGTGTGTGTCTGTGGTGTGTGTGGCGTGTGTGTGTGTCTGTGGTGTGTGTGGCGTGTGTGTGTGTCTGTGGTGTGTGTGGCGTGTGTGTGTGTCTGTGGTGTGTGTGGCGTGTGTGTGTGTCTGTGGTGTGTGTGGCGTGTGTGTGTGTCTGTGGTGTGTGTGGCGTGTGTGTGTGTCTGTGGTGTGTGTGGCGTGTGTGTGTGTCTGTGGTGTGTGTGGCGTGTGTGTGTGTCTGTGGTGTGTGTGGCGTGTGTGTGTCTGTGGTGTGTGTGTCTGGTGTGTGTGGCGTGTGGTGTGTGTATGTGGTGTGTCTGTGGTGTGTGTCTGTGGTGTGTGTGGCGTGTGGCGTGTGGTGTGTGTCTGTGGTGTGTGTGGCGTGTGGCGTGTGGTGTGTGTGGCGTGTGTCTGTGGTGTGTGTGGCGTGTGGTGTGTGTGTCTGTGGTGTGTGTGGCGTGTGGTGTGTGTCTGTGGTGTGTGTGGTGTGTGTGGCGTGTGTGGTGTGTGTGGCGTCTGTGGTGTGTGTGGTGTGTGTGGCGTGTGGTGTGTGTGGTGTCAGTGGTGTGTGTGGCCTGTGGTGTGTGTGTGGTGTGTGTGGTGTGTGTGGTGTGTGTCTGTGGTGTGTGTGGCGTGTGGTGTGTGTCTGTGGTGTGTGTGGCGTGTGGTGTGTGTCTGTGGTGTGTGTGGCGTGTGGTGTGTGTCTGTGGTGTGTGTGGCGTGTGGTGTGTGTCTGTGGTGTGTGTGGCGTGTGGTGTGTGTCTGTGGTGTGTGTGGCGTGTGGTGTGTGTCTGTGGTGTGTGTGGCGTGTGGTGTGTGTCTGTGGTGTGTGTGGCGTGTGGTGTGTGTCTGTGGTGTGTGTGGCGTGTGTGTGTGTCTGTGGTGTGTGTGGCGTGTGTGTGTGTCTGTGGTGTGTGTGGCGTGTGTGTGTGTCTGTGGTGTGTGTGGCGTGTGTGTGTGTCTGTGGTGTGTGTGGCGTGTGTGTGTCTGTGGTGTGTGTGTCTGGTGTGTGTGGCGTGTGGTGTGTGTATGTGGTGTGTCTGTGGTGTGTGTCTGTGGTGTGTGTGGCGTGTGGCGTGTGGTGTGTGTCTGTGGTGTGTGTGGCGTGTGGCGTGTGGTGTGTGTGGCGTGTGTCTGTGGTGTGTGTGGCGTGTGGTGTGTGTGTCTGTGGTGTGTGTGGCGTGTGGTGTGTGTCTGTGGTGTGTGTGGTGTGTGTGGCGTGTGTGGTGTGTGTGGCGTCTGTGGTGTGTGTGGTGTGTGTGGCGTGTGGTGTGTGTGGCGTGTGGTGTGTGTGGCGTGTGGTGTGTGTGGTGTGTGTGGCGTGTGGTGTGTGTGTCTGTGGTGTGTGTGGCGTGTGGTGTGTGTGGCGTGTGGTGTGTGTCTGTGGTGTGTGTGGCGTGTGTGTGTCTGTGGTGTGTGTGGCGTGTGTGTGTCTGTGGTGTGTGTGGCGTGTGTGTGTCTGTGGTGTGTGTGGCGTGTGTGTATCTGTGGTGTGTGTGGCGTGTGGTGTGTGTGGCGTGTGGTGTGTGTGGTGTGTGTGGCGTGTGTGTCTGTGGTGTGTGTGGTGTGTGATGTGTGTGGCGTGTGTTGTGGTGTCGCGTGTGGTGTGTGTGGCGTGTGTGTGGCGTGTGTGTGTGTCTGTGGTGTGTGTGGCGTGTGTGTGTGTCTGTGGTGTGTGTGGCGTGTGTGTGTGTCTGTGGTGTGTGTGGCGTGTGTGTGTGTCTGTGGTGTGTGTGGCGTGTGTGTGTGTCTGTGGTGTGTGTGGCGTGTGTGTGTGTCTGTGGTGTGTGTGGCGTGTGTGTGTGTCTGTGGTGTGTGTGGCGTGTGTGTGTGTCTGTGGTGTGTGTGGCGTGTGTGTGTGTCTGTGGTGTGTGTGGCGTGTGTGTGTGTCTGTGGTGTGTGTGGCGTGTGTGTGTGTCTGTGGTGTGTGTGGCGTGTGTGTGTCTGTGGTGTGTGTGGCGTGTGTGTGTCTGTGGTGTGTGTGGCGTGTGGTATGTGTATGTGGTGTGTCTGTGGATTGTGTCTGTGGTGTGTGTGGCGTGTGGTGTGTGTGGCGTGTGTGTGTCTGTGGTGTGTGTGGCGTGTGGTATGTGTATGTGGTGTGTCTGTGGATTGTGTCTGTGGTGTGTGTGGCGTGTGGTGTGTGTGGCGTGTGGTGTGTGTGGTGTGTGTGGCGTGTGGTGTGTGTGGTGTGTGTGGCGTGTGTGTCTGTGGTGTGTGTGGTGTGTGTGGCGTGTGATGTGTGTGGCGTGTGGTGTGGTGTGGCGTGTGGTGTGTGTGGCGTGTGTGTGTGTCTGTGGTGTGTGTGGCGTGTGTGTGTGTCTGTGGTGTGTGTGGCGTGTGTGTGTGGCGTGTGTGTGTCTGTGGTGTGTGTGGCGTGTGTGTGTCTGTGGTGTGTGTGGCGTGTGGTATGTGTATGTGGTGTGTCTGTGGTGTGTGTCTGTGGTGTGTGTGGCGTGTGGCGTGTGGTGTGTGTGGCGTGTGTCTGTGGTGTGTGTGTCTGTGGTGTGTGTGGCGTGTGGTGTGTGTGTCTGTGGTGTGTGTGGCGTGTGGTGTGTGTCTGTGGTGTGTGTGGTGTGTGTCTGTGGTGTGTGTGGTGTGTGTGGCGTCTGTGGTGTGTGTGGTGTGTGTGGCGTCTGTGGTGTGTGTGGTGTGTGTGGCGTGTGGTGTGTGTGGCGTGTGTGGCATGTGTGAGTCTGTGGTGTGTGTGGCATGTGTGTGTCTGTGGTGTGTGTGGCATGTGTGTGTCTGTGGTGTGTGTGGCATGTGTGTGTCTGTGGTGTGTGTGGCATGTGTGTGTCTGTGATGTGTGTGGCGTGTGTGTGTCTGTGGTGTGTGTGGCGTGTGTGTGTCTGTGGTGTGTGTGGCGTGTGTGTGTCTGTGGTGTGTGTGGCGTGTGTGTGTCTGTGGTGTGTGTGGTGTGTGTGGCGTGTGTGTGTCTGGTGTGTGTGGCGTGTGTGTGTCTGTGGTGTGTGTGGCGTGTGTGTGGCGTGTGGTGTGTGGCGCGTGTGGTGTGTGTGGCGTGTGGCGTGTGGTGTGTGTGGCGTGTGGTGTGTGTGGCGTGTGGTGTGTGTGTGTCTGTGGTGTGTGTGTCTGTGGTGTGTGTGTCTGTGGTGTCTGGTGTCTGTGGAGTGTGTGGCGTGTGTGTGTGTGTGTCTGTGGTGTGTGTGGCGTGTGTGTGTGTGTCTGTGGTGTGTGTGGCGTGTGTGTGTGTGTCTGTGGTGTGTGTGGCGTGTGTGTGTGTGTCTGTGGTGTGTGTGGCGTGTGTGTGTGCGTCTGTGGTGTGTGTGGCGTGTGTGTGTGTCTGTGGTGTGTGTGGCGTGTGTGTGTGTCTGTGGTGTGTGTGGCGTGTGTGTGTGTGTCTGTGGTGTGTGTGGCGTGTGTGTGTCTGGTGTGTGTGGCGTGTGGTGTGTGTCTGTGGTGTGTGTGGTGTGTGTGTGTGTCTGTGGTGTGTGTGGTGTGTGTGTGTGTCTGTGGTGTGTGTGGCGTGTGGTGTGTGTCTGTGGTGTGTGTGGTGTGTGTGTGTGTCTGTGGTGTGTGTGGCGTGTGGTGTGTGTCTGTGGTGTGTGTGGTGTGTGTGTGTGTCTGTGGTGTGTGTGGCGTGTGGTGTGTGTCTGTGGTGTGTGTGGCGTGTGTGTGTGTCTGTGGTGTGTGTGGCGTGTGTGTGTGTCTGTGGTGTGTGTGGCGTGTGTGTGTGTCTGTGGTGTGTGTGGCGTGTGTGTGTGTCTGTGGTGTGTGTGGCGTGTGTGTGTGTCTGTGGTGTGTGTGGCGTGTGTGTGTCTGTGGTGTGTGTGGCGTGTGTGTGTCTGTGGTGTGTGTGGCGTGTGTGTGTCTGTGGTGTGTGTGGCGTGTGTGTGTGTCTGTGGTGTGTGTGGCGTGTGTGTGTGTCTGTGGTGTGTGTGGCGTGTGTGTGTGTCTGTGGGGTGTGTGTTTGTGGTGTGTGTGGCGTGTGTGTGTGTCAGTGGTGTGTGTGGTGTCTGTGGTGTGTGTGGCGTGTGGTGTGTGTGGTGTCTGTGGTGTGTGTGGCGTGTGGTGTGTGTGACGTGTGTGTCTGTGGTGTGTGGCGTGTGGTGTGTGTCTGTGGTGTGTGTGGCGTGTGGTGTGTGGCGTGTGGTGTGTGTCTGTGGTGTGTGTGGCGTGTGTGTGTGTCTGTGGTGTGTGTGGCGTGTGTGTGTATCTGTGGTGTGTGTGGCGTGTGGTGTGTATCTGTGGTGTGTGTGGCTTGTGTGTGTGTGTGTGTCTGTGGTGTGTGTGGCTTGTGTGTGTGTGTGTCTGTGGTGTGTGTGGCGTGTGTGTGTGTGTCTGTGGTGTGTGTGGCGTGTGTGTGTGTGTCTGTGGTGTGTGTGGCGTGTGTGTGTGTGTCTGTGGTGTGTGTGGCGTGTGTGTGTGTCTGTGGTGTGTGTGGCGTGTGTGTGTGTGTCTGTGGTGTGTGTGGCGTGTGTGTGTCTGGTGTGTGTGGCGTGTGGTGTGTGTCTGTGGTGTGTGTGGTGTGTGTGTGTGTCTGTGGTGTGTGTGGTGTGTGTGTGTCTGTGGTGTGTGTGGCGTGTGGTGTGTGTCTGTGGTGTGTGTGGCGTGTGTGTGTGTGTCTGTGGTGTGTGTGGCGTGTGTGTGTGTGTCTGTGGTGTGTGTGGCGTGTGTGTGTGTGTCTGTGGTGTGTGTGGCGTGTGTGTGTCTGTGGTGTGTGTGGCGTGTGTGTGTCTGTGGTGTGTGTGGCGTGTGGTGTGTGTCTGTGGTGTGTGTGGCGTGTGTGTGTGTCTGTGGTGTGTGTGGCGTGTGTGTGTGTCTGTGGTGTGTGTGGCGTGTGTGTGTCTGTGGTGTGTGTGGCGTGTGTGTGTGTCTGTGGTGTGTGTGGCGTGTGTGTGTGTCTGTGGTGTGTGTGGCGTGTGTGTGTCTGGTGTGTGTGGCGTGTGGTGTGTGTCTGTGGTGTGTGTGTCTGTGGTGTGTGTGGCGTGTGGTGTGTGTCTGTGATGTGTGTGGTGTGTGTGTGTGTCTGTGGTGTCTGTGGTGTGTGTGGCGTGTGTGTGTGTCTGTGGTGTTTGTGGCGTGTGGTGTGTGTCTGTGGTGTGTGTGGCGTGTGTGTGTGTCTGTGGTGTGTGTGGCGTGTGGTGTGTGTCAGTGGTTTGTGTGGCGTGTGGTGTGTGTCTGTGGTGTGTGTGGCGTGTGGTGTGTGTCTGTGGTGTGTGTGGCGTGTGGTGTTTGTCTGTGGTGTGTGTGGCGTGTGGTGTTTGTCTGTGGTGTGTGTGGCGTGTGGTGTGTGTCTGTGGTGTGTGTGGCGTGTGTGTGTGTCTGTGGTGTGTGTGGCGTGTGTGTGTCTGTGGTTTGTGTGGCGTGAGGTGTGTGGCGTGTGGTGTGTGTCTGTGGTGTGTGTGGCGTGTGTGTGTGTCTGTGGTGTGTGTGGCTTGTGTGTGTGTGTCTGTGGTGTGTGTGGCTTGTGTGTGTGTGTCTGTGGTGTGTGTGGCGTGTGTGTGTGTGTCTGTGGTGTGTGTGGCGTGTGTGTGTGTGTCTGTGGTGTGTGTGGCGTGTGTGTGTGTGTCTGTGGTGTGTGTGGTGTGTGTGTGTGTCTGTGGTGTGTGTGGCGTGTGGTGTGTGTCTGTGGTGTGTGTGGCGTGTGTGTGTGTCTGTGGTGTGTGTGGCGTGTGTGTGTCTGTGGTTTGTGTGGCGTGTGGTGTGTGGCGTGTGGTGTGTGTCTGTGGTGTGTGTGGCGTGTGTGTGTGTCTGTGGTGTGTGTGGCGTGTGTGTGTCTGTGGTGTGTGTGGCGTGTGTGTGTCTGCGGTGTGTGTGGCGTGTGTGTGTCTGCGGTGTGTGTGGCGTGTGTGTGTCTGTGGTGTGTGTGGCGTGTGTGTGTGTGTCTGTGGTGTGTGTGGCGTGTGTGTGTGTGTCTGTGGTGTGTGTGGCGTGTGTGTGTGGGTCTGTGGTGTGTTTGGCGTGTGTGTGTCTGTGGTGTGTGTGGCGTGTGGTGTGTGTCTGTGGTGTGTGTGGCGTGTGGTGTGTGTCTGTGTTGTGTGTGGTGTCTCTGTGTGTCTGTGGTGTGTGTGGTGTGTGTGTGTGTCTGTGGTGTGTGTGGCGTGTGGTGTGTGTCTGTGGTGTGTGTGGCGTGTGGTGTGTGTCTGTGGTGTGTGTGTGTGGTGTGTGTCTGTGGTGTGTGTGGTGTGTGTCTGTGGTGTGTGTGGCGTGTGGTGTGTGTCTGTGTGGTGTGTGTCTGTGGTGTGTGTGGCGTGTGGTGTGTGTCTGTGGTGTGTGTGGCGTGTGGTGTGTTTCTGTGGTGTGTGTGGCGTGTGGTGTGTTTCTGTGGTGTTTGTGGTGTGTGTCTGTGGTGTGTGTGGCGTGTGGTGTGTGTCTGTGGTGTGTGTGGCGTGTGTATGTGTCTGTGGTTTGTGTGGCGTGTGGTGTGTGTCTGTGGTGTGTGTGGCGTGTGTCTGTGGTGTGTGTGGCGGGTGGCGTGTGGTTTGTGTCTGTGGTGTGTGTGGCGTGTGGTGTGTGTCTGTGGCGTGTGGTGTGTGTCTGTGGTGTGTGTGGCGTGTGGTGTGTGTCTGTGGTGTGTGTGGCGTGTGGCGTGTGTCTGTGGTGTGTGTGGCGTGTGTGTGTCTGTGGTGTGTGTGGCGTGTGTGTGTCTGTTGTGTGTGTGGCGTGTGTGTGTCTGTTGTGTGTGTGGCGTGTGCGTGTCTGTTGTGTGTGTGGCGTGTGTGTGTCTGTGGTGTGTGTGGCGTGTGTGTGTCTGTGGTGTGTGTGGCGTGTGTGTGTCTGTGGTGTGTGTGGCGTGTGTGTTTGTGTCTGGTGTGTGTGGCGTGTGTGTGTCTGGTGTGTGTGGCGTGTGTGTGTCTGTGGTGTGTGTGGCGTGTGGTGTGTGTGGCATGTGGTGTGTGTCTGTGGTGTGTGTGGCGTGTGGTGTGTGTGGCGTGTGGTGTGTGTCTGTGGTGTGTGTGGCGTGTGGTGTGTGTCTGTGGTGTGTGTGGCGTGTGGTGTGTGTCTGTGATGTGTGTGGCGTGTGGTGTGTGTCTGTGGTGTGTGTGGCGTGTGGTGTGTGTCTGTGGTGTGTGTGGCGTGTGGTGTGTGTCTGTGGTTTGTGTGGCGTGTGGTGTGAGTCTGTGGCGTGTGGTGTGTGTCTGTGGTGTGTGTGGCGTGTGTCTGTGGTGTGTGTGGCGTGTGTCTGTGGTGTGTGTGGCGTGTGTGTGTGTCTGTGGTGAGTGTGGCGTGTGGTGTGTGTCTGTGGTTTGTGTGGCGTGTGGTGTGTGTCTGTGGTGTGTGTGGCGTGTGTGTGTGTGTCTGTGGTGTGTGTGGCGTGTGTGTGTGTGTCTGTGGTGTGTGTGGCGTGTGTGTGTGTGTCTGTGGTGTGTTTGGCGTGTGTGTGTCTGTGGTGTGTGTGGCGTGTGGTGTGTGTCTGTGGTGTGTGTGGCGTGTGGTGTGTGTCTGTGTTGTGTGTGGTGTCTCTGTGTGTCTGTGGTGTGTGTGGTGTGTGTGTGTGTCTGTGGTGTGTGTGTGTCTGTGGTGTGTGTGGCGTGTGGTGTGTGTCTGTGGTGTGTGTGGCGTGTGGTGTGTGTCTGTGGTGTGTGTGGCGTGTGGTGTGTGTCTGTGGTGTGTGTGGCGTGTGGTGTGTGTGTGTGGTGTGTGTCTGTGGTGTGTGTGGCGTGTGGTGTGTGTCTGTGTGGTGTGTGTCTGTGGTGTGTGTGGCGTGTGGTGTGTGTCTGTGGTGTGTGTGGCGTGTGGTGTGTTTCTGTGGTGTGTGTGGCGTGTGGTGTGTTTCTGTGGTGTTTGTGGTGTGTGTCTGTGGTGTGTGTGGCGTGTGGTGTGTGTCTGTGGTGTGTGTGGCGTGTGTATGTGTCTGTGGTTTGTGTGGCGTGTGGTGTGTGTCTGTGGTGTGTGTGGCGTGTGTCTGTGGTGTGTGTGGCGGGTGGCGTGTGGTTTGTGTCTGTGGTGTGTGTGGCGTGTGGTGTGTGTCTGTGGCGTGTGGTGTGTGTCTGTGGTGTGTGTGGCGTGTGGTGTGTGTCTGTGGTGTGTGTGGCGTGTGGCGTGTGTCTGTGGTGTGTGTGGCGTGTGTGTGTCTGTTGTGTGTGTGGCGTGTGTGTGTCTGTTGTGTGTGTGGCGTGTGTGTGTCTGTTGTGTGTGTGGCGTGTGTGTGTCTGTTGTGTGTGTGGCGTGTGTGTGTCTGTGGTGTGTGTGGCGTGTGTGTGTCTGTGGTGTGTGTGGCGTGTGTGTTTGTGTCTGGTGTGTGTGGCGTGTGTGTGTCTGGTGTGTGTGGCGTGTGTGTGTCTGGTGTGTGTGGCGTGTGTGTGTCTGTGGTGTGTGTGGCGTGTGTGTGTCTGTGGTGTGTGTGGCGTGTGGTGTGTGTGGCATGTGGTGTGTGTCTGTGGTGTGTGTGGCGTGTGGTGTGTGTGGCGTGTGGTGTGTGTCTGTGGTGTGTGTGGCGTGTGGTGTGTGTCTGTGGTGTGTGTGGCGTGTGGTGTGTGTCTGTGATGTGTGTGGCGTGTGGTGTGTGTCTGTGGTGTGTGTGGCGTGTGGTGTGTGTCTGTGGTGTGTGTGGCGTGTGGTGTGTGTCTGTGTTTTGTGTGGCGTGTGGTGTGAGTCTGTGGCGTGTGGTGTGTGTCTGTGGTGTGTGTGGCGTGTGTCTGTGGTGTGTGTGGCGTGTGTCTGTGGTGTGTGTGGCGTGTGTGTGTGTCTGTGGTGAGTGTGGCGTGTGGTGTGTGTCTGTGGTTTGTGTGGCGTGTGGTGTGTGTCTGTGGTGTGTGTGGCGTGTGGTGTGTGTCTGTGGTGTGTGTGGTGTGTGTCTGTGGTGTGTGTGGTGTGTGTCTGGTGTGTGTGGCGTGTGTCTGTGGTGTGTGTGGCGTGTGTCTGTGGTGTGTGTGGCGTGTGTGTGTGTCTGTGGTGTGTGTGGCGTGTGGTGTGTGTCTGTGGTGTGTGTGGCGTGTGGTGTGTGTCTGTGGTGTGTGTGGCGTGTGGTGTGTGTCTGTGGTGTTTGTGGCGTGTGGTGTGTGTCTGTGGTGTGTGTGGCGTGTGGTGTGTGTCTGTGGTGTGTGTGGCGTGTGGTGTGTGTCTGTGGTGTGTGTGGCGTGTGGTGTGTGGCGTGTGGTGTGTGTGGCGTGTGGTGTGTGGCGTGTGGTGTGTGTGGCGTGTGGTGTGTGTCTGTGGTGTGTGTGGCGTGTGGTGTGTGTCTGGTGTGTGTGGCGTGTGGTGTGTGGCGTGTGGTGTGTGTCTGTGGTGTGTGTGGCGTGTGGTGTGTGTCTGTGGTGTGTGTGGCGTGTGGTGTGTGTCTGTGGTGTGTGTGGCGTGTGGTGTGTGTCTGTGGTGTGTGTGGCGTGTGGTGTGTGTCTGTGGTGTGTGTGGCGTGTGGTGTGTGTCTGTGGTGTGTGTGGCGTGTGGTGTGTGTCTGTGGTGTGTGTGGCGTGTGTCTGTGGTGTGTGTGGCGTGTGGTGTGTGTCTGTGGCGTGTGGTGTGTGTCTGTGGTGTGTGTGGCGTGTGGTGTGTGTGGCGTGTGGTGTGTGTCTGTGGTGTGTGTGGCGTGTGGTGTGTGTCTGTGGTGTGTGTGGCGTGTGGTGTGTGTGGCGTGTGGTGTGTGTGGCGTGTGGTGCGTGTCTGTGGTGTGTGTGGCGTGTGGTGCGTGTCTGTGGTGTGTGTGGCGTGTGGTGCGTGTCTGTGGTGTGTGTGGCGTGTGGTGCGTGTCTGTGGTGTGTGTGGCGTGTGGTGCGTGTCTGTGGTGTGTGTGGCGTGTGTCTGTGGTGCGTGTGGCGTGTGGCGTGTGTCTGTGGTGCGTGTGGCGTGTGGCGTGTGTCTGTGGTGCGTGTGGCGTGTGTCTGTGGTGCGTGTGGCGTGTGTCTGTGGTGCGTGTGGCGTGTGTGTGGCGTGTGGCGTGTGTCTGTGGTGCGTGTGGCGTGTGGCGTGTGTCTGTGGTGCGTTTGGCGTGTGGCGTGTGTCTGTGGTGCGTTTGGCGTGTGGCGTGTGTCTGTGGTGCGTGTGGCGTGTGTCTGTGGTGCGTGTGGCGTGTGTCTGTGGTGCGTGTGGCGTGTGGTGTGTGTCTGTGGTGCGTGTGGCGTGTGGTGTGTGTCTGTGGTGCGTGTGGCGTGTGGTGTGTGTCTGTGGTGCGTGTGGCGTGTGGTGTGTGTCTGTGGTGCGTGTGGCGTGTGGTGTGTGTCTGTGGTCGTGTGGCGTGTGGTGTGTGTCTGTGGTGCGTGTGGCGTGTGGTGTGTGTCTGTGGTGCGTGTGGCGTGTGGTGTGTGTCTGTGGTGCGTGTGGCGTGTGGTGTGTGTCTGTGGTGCGTGTGGCGTGTGGTGTGTGCCTGTGGTGCGTGTGGCGTGTGGTGTGTGCCTGTGGTGCGTGTGGCGTGTGGTGTGTGCCTGTGGTGCGTGTGGCGTGTGGTGTGTGCCTGTGGTGCGTGTGGCGTGTGCCTGTGGTGCGTGTGGCGTGTGGTGTGTGCCTGTGGTGCGTGTGGCGTGTGGTGTGTGCCTGTGGTGTGTGTGGCGTTTGGTGTGTGGCATGTGGTGTGTGTGGTGTGTGGCATGTGGTGTGTGTAGCGTGTGGTGTGTGTCTGAGGTGTGTGTGGCGTGTGGTGTGTGTGGTGTGTGGCGTTTGGTGTGTGTCTGTGGTTTGTGTGGCGTGTGGTGTGTGTCTGTTTGTGTGGCGTGTGGTATGTGTGGCGTGTGGTGTGTGTCTGTGGTGTGTGTGGCGTGTGGTGTGTGTCTGTGGTGCGTGTGGCGTGTGGTGTGTGTCTGTGGTGTGTGTGGCATGTGGTGTGTGTCTGTGGTGTGTGTGGCGTGTGGTGTGTGTCTGTGGTGTGTGTGGCGTGTGGTGTGTGTCTGTGGTGTGTGTGGCGTGTGGAGTGTGTCTGTGTGGCGTGTGGTATGTGTGGCGTGTGGTGTGTGTCTGTGGTGTGTGTGGCGTGTGGTGTGTGTCTGTGGTTTGTGTGGTGTGTGGTGTGTGTCTGTTTGTGTGGCGTGTGGTATGTGTGGCGTGTGGTGTGTGTCTGTGGTTTGTGTGGCGTGTGGTGTGTGTTTGTGGTGTGTGTGGCGTGTGGTGTGTGTCTGTGGTGTGTGTGGCGTGTGGTGTGTGTCTGTGGTGTGTGTGGTGTGTGTGGCGTGTGGTGTGTGTGGCGTGTGGTGTGTGTCTGTGGTGTGTGTGGCGTGTGGTGTGTGTCTGTGGTGTGTGTGGCGTGTGGTGTGTGTCTGTGGTGTGTGTGGCGTGTGGTGTGTGTCTGTGGTGTGTGTGGCGTGTGGTGTGTGTCTGTGGTGTGTGTGGCGTGTGGTGTGTGTCTGTGGTGTGTGTGGCGTGTGGTGTGTGTCTGTGGTGTGTGTGGCGTGTGGTGTGTGTCTGTGATTTGTGTGGCGTGTGGTGTGTGTCTGTGGTGTGTGTGGCGTGTGGTGTGTGTCTGTGGTGTGTGTGGCGTGTGGTGTGTGTCTGTGGTGTGTGTGGCGTGTGGTGTGTGTCTGTGGTGTGTGTGGCGTGTGGTGTGTGTCTGTGGTGTGTGTGGCGTGTGGTGTGTGTCTGTGGTGTGTGTGGCGTGTGGTGTGTGTCTGTGGTGTGTGTGGCGTGTGGTGTGTGTCTGTGGTGTGTGTGGCGTGTGGTGTGTGTCTGTGGTGTGTGTGGCGTGTGGTGTGTGTCTGTGGTGTGTGTGGCGTGTGGTGTGTGTCTGTGGTGTGTGTGGCGTGTGGTGTGTGTCTGTGGTGTGTGTGGCGTGTGGTGTGTGTCTGTGATTTGTGTGGCGTGTGGTGTGTGTCTGTGGTGTGTGTGGCGTGTGGTGTGTGTCTGTGGTGTGTGTGGCGTGTGGTGTGTGTCTGTGGTGTGTGTCTGTGGTGTGTGTAGCGTGTGGTGTGTGTCTGTGGTGTGTGTGGTGTGTGTGGCGTGTGGTGTGTGTGGTGTCAGTCCTGTGTGTGGCGTGTGGTGTGTGTGGCGTGTGTCTGTTGTTTGTGTGGCGTGTGGTGTGTGTCTGTGGTGTGTGTGGCGTGTGGTGTGTGTGGTGTCTGTCGTGTGTGTGGCGTGTGGTGTGTGTCTGTGGTTTGTGTGGCGTGTGATGTGTGTCTGTGGTATGTGTGGCTTGTGGTGTGTGTCTGTGGTGTGTGTGGCGTGTGGTGTGTGTCTGTGGTGTGTGTGGCATGCGGTGTGTGTCTGTGGTGTGTGTGGTGTGGTGTGTGTGGCGTGTGGTGTGTGTCTGTGGTTTGTGTGGCGTGTGGTGTGTGTCTGTGGTTTGTGTGGTGTGTGGTGTGTGGCGTGTGGTGTGTGTGGCGTGTGGTGTGTGTCTGTGGTGTGTGTGGCGTGTGGTGTGTGTCTGTGGTTTGTGTGGCGTGTGGTGTGTGTCTGTGGTGTGTGTGGCGTTGGGGTGTGTGGCGTGTGGTGTGTGTCTGTGGTGTGTGTGGCGTGTGGTGTGTGTCTGTGCTGTGTGTGGCGTGTGGTGTGTGTCTGTGCTGTGTGTGGCGTGTGGTGTGTGTCTGTGGTGTGTGTGGCGTGTGGTGTGTGTCTGTGGTGTGTGTGGTGTGTGTCTCTGTGGTGTGTGTGGCGTGTGGTGTGTGTCTGTGGTGTGTGTGGCGTGTGGTGTGTGTCTGTGGTGTGTGTGGCGTGTGGTGTGTGTCTGTGGTGTGTGTGGCGTGTGGTGTGTGGCGTGTGGTGTGTGTCTGTGGTGTGTGTGGCGTGTGGTGTGTGTCTGTGGTGTGTGTGGCGTGTGGTGTGTGTCTGTGATGTGTGTGGTGTGTGTGTGTGTCTGTGGTGTCTGTGGTGTGTGTGGCGTGTGTGTGTGTCTGTGGTGTTTGTGGCGTGTGGTGTGTGTCTGTGGTGTGTGTGGCGTGTGTGTGTGTCTGTGGTGTGTGTGGCGTGTGGTGTGTGTCAGTGGTTTGTGTGGCGTGTGGTGTGTGTCTGTGGTGTGTGTGGCGTGTGGTGTGTGTCTGTGGTGTGTGTGGCGTGTGGTGTTTGTCTGTGGTGTGTGTGGCGTGTGGTGTTTGTCTGTGGTGTGTGTGGCGTGTGGTGTGTGTCTGTGGTGTGTGTGGCGTGTGTGTGTGTCTGTGGTGTGTGTGGCGTGTGTGTGTCTGTGGTTTGTGTGGCGTGAGGTGTGTGGCGTGTGGTGTGTGTCTGTGGTGTGTGTGGCGTGTGTGTGTGTCTGTGGTGTGTGTGGCTTGTGTGTGTGTGTCTGTGGTGTGTGTGGCTTGTGTGTGTGTGTCTGTGGTGTGTGTGGCGTGTGTGTGTGTGTCTGTGGTGTGTGTGGCGTGTGTGTGTGTGTCTGTGGTGTGTGTGGCGTGTGTGTGTGTGTCTGTGGTGTGTGTGGTGTGTGTGTGTGTCTGTGGTGTGTGTGGCGTGTGGTGTGTGTCTGTGGTGTGTGTGGCGTGTGTGTGTGTCTGTGGTGTGTGTGGCGTGTGTGTGTCTGTGGTTTGTGTGGCGTGTGGTGTGTGGCGTGTGGTGTGTGTCTGTGGTGTGTGTGGCGTGTGTGTGTGTCTGTGGTGTGTGTGGCGTGTGTGTGTCTGTGGTGTGTGTGGCGTGTGTGTGTCTGCGGTGTGTGTGGCGTGTGTGTGTCTGCGGTGTGTGTGGCGTGTGTGTGTCTGTGGTGTGTGTGGCGTGTGTGTGTGTGTCTGTGGTGTGTGTGGCGTGTGTGTGTGTGTCTGTGGTGTGTGTGGCGTGTGTGTGTGGGTCTGTGGTGTGTTTGGCGTGTGTGTGTCTGTGGTGTGTGTGGCGTGTGGTGTGTGTCTGTGGTGTGTGTGGCGTGTGGTGTGTGTCTGTGTTGTGTGTGGTGTCTCTGTGTGTCTGTGGTGTGTGTGGTGTGTGTGTGTGTCTGTGGTGTGTGTGTGTCTGTGGTGTGTGTGGCGTGTGGTGTGTGTCTGTGGTGTGTGTGGCGTGTGGTGTGTGTCTGTGGTGTGTGTGTGTGGTGTGTGTCTGTGGTGTGTGTGGTGTGTGTCTGTGGTGTGTGTGGCGTGTGGTGTGTGTCTGTGTGGTGTGTGTCTGTGGTGTGTGTGGCGTGTGGTGTGTGTCTGTGGTGTGTGTGGCGTGTGGTGTGTTTCTGTGGTGTGTGTGGCGTGTGGTGTGTTTCTGTGGTGTTTGTGGTGTGTGTCTGTGGTGTGTGTGGCGTGTGGTGTGTGTCTGTGGTGTGTGTGGCGTGTGTATGTGTCTGTGGTTTGTGTGGCGTGTGGTGTGTGTCTGTGGTGTGTGTGGCGTGTGTCTGTGGTGTGTGTGGCGGGTGGCGTGTGGTTTGTGTCTGTGGTGTGTGTGGCGTGTGGTGTGTGTCTGTGGCGTGTGGTGTGTGTCTGTGGTGTGTGTGGCGTGTGGTGTGTGTCTGTGGTGTGTGTGGCGTGTGGCGTGTGTCTGTGGTGTGTGTGGCGTGTGTGTGTCTGTGGTGTGTGTGGCGTGTGTGTGTCTGTTGTGTGTGTGGCGTGTGTGTGTCTGTTGTGTGTGTGGCGTGTGCGTGTCTGTTGTGTGTGTGGCGTGTGTGTGTCTGTGGTGTGTGTGGCGTGTGTGTGTCTGTGGTGTGTGTGGCGTGTGTGTGTCTGTGGTGTGTGTGGCGTGTGTGTTTGTGTCTGGTGTGTGTGGCGTGTGTGTGTCTGGTGTGTGTGGCGTGTGTGTGTCTGTGGTGTGTGTGGCGTGTGTGTGTCTGTGGTGTGTGTGGCGTGTGGTGTGTGTGGCATGTGGTGTGTGTCTGTGGTGTGTGTGGCGTGTGGTGTGTGTGGCGTGTGGTGTGTGTCTGTGGTGTGTGTGGCGTGTGGTGTGTGTCTGTGGTGTGTGTGGCGTGTGGTGTGTGTCTGTGATGTGTGTGGCGTGTGGTGTGTGTCTGTGGTGTGTGTGGCGTGTGGTGTGTGTCTGTGGTGTGTGTGGCGTGTGGTGTGTGTCTGTGGTTTGTGTGGCGTGTGGTGTGAGTCTGTGGCGTGTGGTGTGTGTCTGTGGTGTGTGTGGCGTGTGTCTGTGGTGTGTGTGGCGTGTGTCTGTGGTGTGTGTGGCGTGTGTGTGTGTCTGTGGTGAGTGTGGCGTGTGGTGTGTGTCTGTGGTTTGTGTGGCGTGTGGTGTGTGTCTGTGGTGTGTGTGGCGTGTGTGTGTGTGTCTGTGGTGTGTGTGGCGTGTGTGTGTGTGTCTGTGGTGTGTGTGGCGTGTGTGTGTGTGTCTGTGGTGTGTTTGGCGTGTGTGTGTCTGTGGTGTGTGTGGCGTGTGGTGTGTGTCTGTGGTGTGTGTGGCGTGTGGTGTGTGTCTGTGTTGTGTGTGGTGTCTCTGTGTGTCTGTGGTGTGTGTGGTGTGTGTGTGTGTCTGTGGTGTGTGTGTGTCTGTGGTGTGTGTGGCGTGTGGTGTGTGTCTGTGGTGTGTGTGGCGTGTGGTGTGTGTCTGTGGTGTGTGTGGCGTATGGTGTGTGTCTGTGGTGTGTGTGGCGTGTGGTGTGTGTGTGTGGTGTGTGTCTGTGGTGTGTGTGGCGTGTGGTGTGTGTCTGTGTGGTGTGTGTCTGTGGTGTGTGTGGCGTGTGGTGTGTGTCTGTGGTGTGTGTGGCGTGTGGTGTGTTTCTGTGGTGTGTGTGGCGTGTGGTGTGTTTCTGTGGTGTTTGTGGTGTGTGTCTGTGGTGTGTGTGGCGTGTGGTGTGTGTCTGTGGTGTGTGTGGCGTGTGTATGTGTCTGTGGTTTGTGTGGCGTGTGGTGTGTGTCTGTGGTGTGTGTGGCGTGTGTCTGTGGTGTGTGTGGCGGGTGGCGTGTGGTTTGTGTCTGTGGTGTGTGTGGCGTGTGGTGTGTGTCTGTGGCGTGTGGTGTGTGTCTGTGGTGTGTGTGGCGTGTGGTGTGTGTCTGTGGTGTGTGTGGCGTGTGGCGTGTGTCTGTGGTGTGTGTGGCGTGTGTGTGTCTGTTGTGTGTGTGGCGTGTGTGTGTCTGTTGTGTGTGTGGCGTGTGTGTGTCTGTTGTGTGTGTGGCGTGTGTGTGTCTGTTGTGTGTGTGGCGTGTGTGTGTCTGTGGTGTGTGTGGCGTGTGTGTGTCTGTGGTGTGTGTGGCGTGTGTGTTTGTGTCTGGTGTGTGTGGCGTGTGTGTGTCTGGTGTGTGTGGCGTGTGTGTGTCTGGTGTGTGTGGCGTGTGTGTGTCTGTGGTGTGTGTGGCGTGTGTGTGTCTGTGGTGTGTGTGGCGTGTGGTGTGTGTGGCATGTGGTGTGTGTCTGTGGTGTGTGTGGCGTGTGGTGTGTGTGGCGTGTGGTGTGTGTCTGTGGTGTGTGTGGCGTGTGGTGTGTGTCTGTGGTGTGTGTGGCGTGTGGTGTGTGTCTGTGATGTGTGTGGCGTGTGGTGTGTGTCTGTGGTGTGTGTGGCGTGTGGTGTGTGTCTGTGGTGTGTGTGGCGTGTGGTGTGTGTCTGTGTTTTGTGTGGCGTGTGGTGTGAGTCTGTGGCGTGTGGTGTGTGTCTGTGGTGTGTGTGGCGTGTGTCTGTGGTGTGTGTGGCGTGTGTCTGTGGTGTGTGTGGCGTGTGTGTGTGTCTGTGGTGAGTGTGGCGTGTGGTGTGTGTCTGTGGTTTGTGTGGCGTGTGGTGTGTGTCTGTGGTGTGTGTGGCGTGTGGTGTGTGTCTGTGGTGTGTGTGGTGTGTGTCTGTGGTGTGTGTGGTGTGTGTCTGGTGTGTGTGGCGTGTGTCTGTGGTGTGTGTGGCGTGTGTCTGTGGTGTGTGTGGCGTGTGTGTGTGTCTGTGGTGTGTGTGGCGTGTGGTGTGTGTCTCTGGTGTGTGTGGCGTGTGGTGTGTGTCTGTGGTGTGTGTGGCGTGTGGTGTGTGTCTGTGGTGTTTGTGGCGTGTGGTGTGTGTCTGTGGTGTGTGTGGCGTGTGGTGTGTGTCTGTGGTGTGTGTGGCGTGTGGTGTGTGTCTGTGGTGTGTGTGGCGTGTGGTGTGTGGCGTGTGGTGTGTGTGGCGTGTGGTGTGTGGCGTGTGGTGTGTGTGGCGTGTGGTGTGTGTCTGTGGTGTGTGTGGCGTGTGGTGTGTGTCTGGTGTGTGTGGCGTGTGGTGTGTGGCGTGTGGTGTGTGTCTGTGGTGTGTGTGGCGTGTGGTGTGTGTCTGTGGTGTGTGTGGCGTGTGGTGTGTGTCTGTGGTGTGTGTGGCGTGTGGTGTGTGTCTGTGGTGTGTGTGGCGTGTGGTGTGTGTCTGTGGTGTGTGTGGCGTGTGGTGTGTGTCTGTGGTGTGTGTGGCGTGTGGTGTGTGTCTGTGGTGTGTGTGGCGTGTGTCTGTGGTGTGTGTGGCGTGTGGTGTGTGTCTGTGGCGTGTGGTGTGTGTCTGTGGTGTGTGTGGCGTGTGGTGTGTGTGGCGTGTGGTGTGTGTCTGTGGTGTGTGTGGCGTGTGGTGTGTGTCTGTGGTGTGTGTGGCGTGTGGTGTGTGTGGCGTGTGGTGTGTGTGGCGTGTGGTGCGTGTCTGTGGTGTGTGTGGCGTGTGGTGCGTGTCTGTGGTGTGTGTGGCGTGTGGTGCGTGTCTGTGGTGTGTGTGGCGTGTGGTGCGTGTCTGTGGTGTGTGTGGCGTGTGGTGCGTGTCTGTGGTGTGTGTGGCGTGTGTCTGTGGTGCGTGTGGCGTGTGGCGTGTGTCTGTGGTGCGTGTGGCGTGTGGCGTGTGTCTGTGGTGCGTGTGGCGTGTGTCTGTGGTGCGTGTGGCGTGTGTCTGTGGTGCGTGTGGCGTGTGTGTGGCGTGTGGCGTGTGTCTGTGGTGCGTGTGGCGTGTGGCGTGTGTCTGTGGTGCGTTTGGCGTGTGGCGTGTGTCTGTGGTGCGTTTGGCGTGTGGCGTGTGTCTGTGGTGCGTGTGGCGTGTGTCTGTGGTGCGTGTGGCGTGTGTCTGTGGTGCGTGTGGCGTGTGGTGTGTGTCTGTGGTGCGTGTGGCGTGTGGTGTGTGTCTGTGGTGCGTGTGGCGTGTGGTGTGTGTCTGTGGTGCGTGTGGCGTGTGGTGTGTGTCTGTGGTGCGTGTGGCGTGTGGTGTGTGTCTGTGGTCGTGTGGCGTGTGGTGTGTGTCTGTGGTGCGTGTGGCGTGTGGTGTGTGTCTGTGGTGCGTGTGGCGTGTGGTGTGTGTCTGTGGTGCGTGTGGCGTGTGGTGTGTGTCTGTGGTGCGTGTGGCGTGTGGTGTGTGCCTGTGGTGCGTGTGGCGTGTGGTGTGTGCCTGTGGTGCGTGTGGCGTGTGGTGTGTGCCTGTGGTGCGTGTGGCGTGTGGTGTGTGCCTGTGGTGCGTGTGGCGTGTGCCTGTGGTGCGTGTGGCGTGTGGTGTGTGCCTGTGGTGCGTGTGGCGTGTGGTGTGTGCCTGTGGTGTGTGTGGCGTTTGGTGTGTGGCATGTGGTGTGTGTGGTGTGTGGCATGTGGTGTGTGTAGCGTGTGGTGTGTGTCTGAGGTGTGTGTGGCGTGTGGTGTGTGTGGTGTGTGGCGTTTGGTGTGTGTCTGTGGTTTGTGTGGCGTGTGGTGTGTGTCTGTTTGTGTGGCGTGTGGTATGTGTGGCGTGTGGTGTGTGTCTGTGGTGTGTGTGGCGTGTGGTGTGTGTCTGTGGTGCGTGTGGCGTGTGGTGTGTGTCTGTGGTGTGTGTGGCATGTGGTGTGTGTCTGTGGTGTGTGTGGCGTGTGGTGTGTGTCTGTGGTGTGTGTGGCGTGTGGTGTGTGTCTGTGGTGTGTGTGGCGTGTGGTGTGTGTCTGTGTGGCGTGTGGTATGTGTGGCGTGTGGTGTGTGTCTGTGGTGTGTGTGGCGTGTGGTGTGTGTCTGTGGTTTGTGTGGTGTGTGGTGTGTGTCTGTTTGTGTGGCGTGTGGTATGTGTGGCGTGTGGTGTGTGTCTGTGGTTTGTGTGGCGTGTGGTGTGTGTTTGTGGTGTGTGTGGCGTGTGGTGTGTGTCTGTGGTGTGTGTGGCGTGTGGTGTGTGTCTGTGGTGTGTGTGGTGTGTGTGGCGTGTGGTGTGTGTGGCGTGTGGTGTGTGTCTGTGGTGTGTGTGGCGTGTGGTGTGTGTCTGTGGTGTGTGTGGCGTGTGGTGTGTGTCTGTGGTGTGTGTGGCGTGTGGTGTGTGTCTGTGGTGTGTGTGGCGTGTGGTGTGTGTCTGTGGTGTGTGTGGCGTGTGGTGTGTGTCTGTGGTGTGTGTGGCGTGTGGTGTGTGTCTGTGGTGTGTGTGGCGTGTGGTGTGTGTCTGTGATTTGTGTGGCGTGTGGTGTGTGTCTGTGGTGTGTGTGGTGTGGTGTGTGTCTGTGGTGTGTGTGGCGTGTGGTGTGTGTCTGTGGTGTGTGTGGCGTGTGGTGTGTGTCTGTGGTGTGTGTGGCGTGTGGTGTGTGTCTGTGGTGTGTGTGGCGTGTGGTGTGTGTCTGTGGTGTGTGTGGCGTGTGGTGTGTGTCTGTGGTGTGTGTGGCGTGTGGTGTGTGTCTGTGGTGTGTGTGGCGTGTGGTGTGTGTCTGTGGTGTGTGTGGCGTGTGGTGTGTGTCTGTGGTGTGTGTGGCGTGTGGTGTGTGTCTGTGGTGTGTGTGGCGTGTGGTGTGTGTCTGTGGTGTGTGTGGCGTGTGGTGTGTGTCTGTGATTTGTGTGGCGTGTGGTGTGTGTCTGTGGTGTGTGTGGCGTGTGGTGTGTGTCTGTGGTGTGTGTGGCGTGTGGTGTGTGTCTGTGGTGTGTGTCTGTGGTGTGTGTAGCGTGTGGTGTGTGTCTGTGGTGTGTGTGGTGTGTGTGGCGTGTGGTGTGTGTGGTGTCAGTCCTGTGTGTGGCGTGTGGTGTGTGTGGCGTGTGTCTGTTGTTTGTGTGGCGTGTGGTGTGTGTCTGTGGTGTGTGTGGCGTGTGGTGTGTGTGGTGTCTGTCGTGTGTGTGGCGTGTGGTGTGTGTCTGTGGTTTGTGTGGCGTGTGGTGTGTGTCTGTGGTATGTGTGGCTTGTGGTGTGTGTCTGTGGTGTGTGTGGCGTGTGGTGTGTGTCTGTGGTGTGTGTGGCATGCGGTGTGTGTCTGTGGTGTGTGTGGTGTGGTGTGTGTGGCGTGTGGTGTGTGTCTGTGGTTTGTGTGGCGTGTGGTGTGTGTCTGTGGTTTGTGTGGTGTGTGGTGTGTGGCGTGTGGTGTGTGTGGCGTGTGGTGTGTGTCTGTGGTGTGTGTGGCGTGTGGTGTGTGTCTGTGGTTTGTGTGGCGTGTGGTGTGTGTCTGTGGTGTGTGTGGCGTTGGGGTGTGTGGCGTGTGGTGTGTGTCTGTGGTGTGTGTGGCGTGTGGTGTGTGTCTGTGCTGTGTGTGGCGTGTGGTGTGTGTCTGTGCTGTGTGTGGCGTGTGGTGTGTGTCTGTGGTGTGTGTGGCGTGTGGTGTGTGTCTGTGGTGTGTGTGGTGTGTGTCTCTGTGGTGTGTGTGGCGTGTGGTGTGTGTCTGTGGTGTGTGTGGCGTGTGGTGTGTGTCTGTGGTGTGTGTGGCGTGTGGTGTGTGTCTGTGGTGTGTGTGGCGTGTGGTGTGTGGCGTGTGGTGTGTGTCTGTGGTGTGTGTGGCGTGTGGTGTGTGTCTGTGGTGTGTGTGGCGTGTGGTGTGTGTGGCGTGTGGTGTGTGCCTGTGGTGCGTGTGGCGTGTGGTGTGTGCCTGTGGTGTGTGTGGCGTGTGTGTGTGTCTGTGGTGTGTGTGGCGTGTGTGTGTGTCTGTGGTGTGTGTGGCGTGTGGTGTGTGTCTGTGGTGTGTGTGGCGTGTGGTGTGTGTCTGTGGTGTGTGTGGCGTGTGGTGTGTGTCTGTGGTGTGTGTGGCGTGTGGTGTGTGTCTGTGGTGTGTGTGGCGTGTGGTGTGTGTCTGTGGTGTGTGTGGCGTGTGGTGTGTGTCTGTGGTGTGTGTGGCGTGTGGTGTGTGTCTGTGGTGTGTGTGGCGTGTGGTGTGTGTCTGTGGTGTGTGTGGCGTGTGGTGTGTGTGGCGTGTGGTGTGTGTCTGTGGTGTGTGTGGCGTGTGGTGTGTGTCTGTGGTGTGTGTGGCGTGTGGTGTGTGTCTGTGGTGTGTGTGGCGTGTGGTGTGTGTCTGTGGTGTGTGTGGCGTGTGGTGTGTGTCTGTGGTGTGTGTGGCGTGTGGTGTGTGTCTGTGGTGTGTGTGTGGCGTGTAGTGTGTGTCTGTGGTGTGTGTGGTGTGTGTCTGTGGTGTGTGTGGCGTGTGGTGTGTGTGGTGTCTGTCGTGTGTGTGGCGTGTGGTGTGTGTGGCGTGTGGTGTGTGTGGTGTCTGTCGTGTGTGTGGCGTGTGGTGTGTGTGGCGTGTGTTGTGTGTGGCGTGTGGTGTGTGGCGTGTGGTGTGTGTCTGTGGTGTGTGTGGCGTATGGGGTGTGTCTGTGGTGTGTGTGGCGTGTGGCGTGTGTGTTTGGTGTGTGTGGCGTGTGGTGTGTGTCTGTGGTTTGTGTGGCGTGTGGTGTGTGTCTGTGGTTTGTGTGGCGTGTGGTGTGTGTCTGTGGTTTGTGTGGCGTGTGGTGTGTGTCTGTGGTTTGTGTGGCGTGTGGTGTGTGTCTGTGGTTTGTGTGGCGTGTGGTGTGTGTCTGTGGTTTGTGTGGCGTGTGGTGTGTGTGGCGTGTGGTGTGTGGCGTGTGGTGTGTGTCTGTGGTGTGTGTGGTGTGTGTCTGTGGTGTCTGTGGTGTGTGTGGCGTGTGGTGTGTGTCTGTGGTGTGTGTGGCGTGTGGTGTGTGTCTGTGGTGTGTGTGGCGTGTGGTGTGTGTCTGTGATTTGTGTGGCGTGTGGTGTGTGTCTGTGGTGTGTGTGGCGTGTGGTGTGTGTCTGTGGTGTGTGTGGCGTGTGGTGTGTGTCTGTGGTGTGTGTGGCGTGTGGTGTGTGTCTGTGGTGTGTGTGGCGTGTGGTGTGTGTCTGTGGTGTGTGTGGCGTGTGGTGTGTGTCTGTGGTGTGTGTGGCGTGTGGTGTGTGTGGCGTGTGGTGTGTGTCTGTGGTGTGTGTGGCGTGTGGTGTGTGTGGCGTGTGGTGTGTGTCTGTGGTGTGTGTGGCGTGTGGTGTGTGTCTGTGGTGTGTGTGGCGTGTGGTGTGTGTCTGTGGTGTGTGTGGCGTGTGGTGTGTGTGGTGTGTGTGGCGTGTGGTGTGTGTCTGTGGTGTGTGTGTGTGGTGTGTGTCTGTGGTGTGTGTGGCGTGTGGTGTGTGTCTGTGGTGTGTGTGGCGTGTGGTGTGTGTCTGTGGTGTGTGTGGCGTGTGGTGTGTGTCTGTGGTGTGTGTGGCGTGTGGTGTGTGTAGCGTGTGGTGTGTGTGGCGTGTGGTGTGTGTAGCGTGTGGTGTGTGTGGCGTGTGGTGTGTGTAGCGTGTGGTGTGTGTCTGTGGTGTGTGTGGCGTGTGGTGTGTGTGGCGTGTGGTGTGTGTCTGTGGTGTGTGTGGCGTGTGGTGTGTGTCTGTGGTGTGTGTGGCGTGTGGTGTGTGTCTGTGGTGTGTGTGGCGTGTGGTGTGTGTCTGTGGTGTGTGTGTGGCGTGTGGTGTGTGTCTGTGGTGTGTGTGTGGCGTGTGGTGTGTGTGTGGCGTGTGGTGTGTGTGGCGTGTGGTGTGTGTGGCGTGTGGTGTGTGTGGCGTGTGGTGTGTGTGGCGTGTGGTGTGTGTGGCGTGTGGTGTGTGTCTGTGGTGTGTGTGGCGTGTGGCGTGTGTCTGTGGTGTGTGTGGCGTGTGGCGTGTGTCTGTGGTGTGTGTGGCGTGTGGCGTGTGTCTTTGGTGCGTGTGGCGTGTGTCTGTGGTGCGTGTGGCGTGTGTCTGTGGTGCGTGTGGGGTGTGTCTGTGGTGTGTGTGGCGTGTGGTGTGTGTGGCGTGTGGTGTGTGTGGCGTGTGGTGTGTGTCTGTGGTGTGTGTGGCGTGTGGTGTGTGTCTGTGGTGTGTGTGGCGTGTGGCGTGTGTCTGTGGTGCGTGTGGCGTGTGTCTTTGGTGCGTGTGGCGTGTGTCTGTGGTGCGTGTGGCGTGTGTCTGTGGTGCGTGTGGGGTGTGTCTGTGGTGTGTGTGGCGTGTGTCTGTGGTGCGTGTGGCGTGTGTCTGTGGTGCGTGTGGCGTGTGGCGTGTGTCTGTGGTGCGTGTGGCGTGTGGCGTGTGTCTGTGGTGCGTGTCTGTGGTGCGTGTGGCGTGTGTCTGTGGTGCGTGTGGCGTGTGGTGTGTGTCTGTGGTGCGTGTGGTGTGTGTCTGTGGTGCGTGTGGTGTGTGTCTGTGGTGCGTCTGGCGTGTGGTGTGTGTCTGTGGTGCGTCTGGCGTGTGGTGTGTGTCTGTGGTGCGTGTGGCGTGTGTCTGTGGTGCGTGTGGCGTGTGGTGTGTGTCTGTGGTGCGTGTGGCGTGTGGTGTGTGTCTGTGGTGCGTGTGGCGTGTGGTGTGTGTCTGTGGGGCGTGTGGTGTGTGTCTGTGGTGCGTGTGGCGTGTGGTGTGTGTCTGTGGTGTGTGTGGCGTGTGGTGTGTGTGGCGTGTGGTGTGTGTCTGTGGTGTGTGTGGCGTGTGGTGTGTGTCTGTGGTGTGTGTGGCGTGTGGTGTGTGTCTGTGGTGTGTGTGGCGTGTGGTGTGTGTCTGTGGTGTGTGTGGCGTGTGGTGTGTGTCTGTGGTGTGTGTGGCGTGTGGTGTGTGTCTGTGGTGTGTGTGGCGTGTGGTGTGTGTCTGTGGTGTGTGTGGCGTGTGGTGTGTGTCTGTGGTGTGTGTGGCGTGTGGTGTGTGTCTGTGGTGTGTGTGGCGTGTGGTGTGTGTCTGTGGTGTGTGTGGCGTGTGGTGTGTGTCTGTGGTGTGTGTGTGGCGTGTAGTGTGTGTCTGTGGTGTGTGTGGTGTGTGTCTGTGGTGTGTGTGGCGTGTGGTGTGTGTGGTGTCTGTCGTTTGTGTGGCGTGTGGTGTGTGTGGCGTGTGGTGTGTGTGGTGTCTGTCGTGTGTGTGGCGTGTGGTGTGTGTGGCGTGTGTTGTGTGTGGCGTGTGGTGTGTGTCTGTGGTGTGTGTGGCGTATGGGGTGTGTCTGTGGTGTGTGTGGCGTGTGGCGTGTGTGTTTGGTGTGTGTGGCGTGTGGTGTGTGTCTGTGGTTTGTGTGGCGTGTGGTGTGTGTCTGTGGTTTGTGTGGCGTGTGGTGTGTGTCTGTGGTTTGTGTGGCGTGTGGTGTGTGTCTGTGGTTTGTGTGGCGTGTGGTGTGTGTCTGTGGTTTGTGTGGCGTGTGGTGTGTGTCTGTGGTTTGTGTGGCGTGTGGTGTGTGTGGCGTGTGGTGTGTGGCGTGTGGTGTGTGTCTGTGGTGTGTGTGGTGTGTGTCTGTGGTGTCTGTGGTGTGTGTGGCGTGTGGTGTGTGTCTGTGGTGTGTGTGGCGTGTGGTGTGTGTCTGTGGTGTGTGTGGCGTGTGGTGTGTGTCTGTGATTTGTGTGGCGTGTGGTGTGTGTCTGTGGTGTGTGTGGCGTGTGGTGTGTGTCTGTGGTGTGTGTGGCGTGTGGTGTGTGTCTGTGGTGTGTGTGGCGTGTGGTGTGTGTCTGTGGTGTGTGTGGCGTGTGGTGTGTGTCTGTGGTGTGTGTGGCGTGTGGTGTGTGTCTGTGGTGTGTGTGGCGTGTGGTGTGTGTCTGTGGTGTGTGTGGCGTGTGGTGTGTGTCTGTGGTGTGTGTGGCGTGTGGTGTGTGTCTGTGGTGTGTGTGGCGTGTGGTGTGTGTCTGTGGTGTGTGTGGCGTGTGGTGTGTGTCTGTGGTGTGTGTGGCGTGTGGTGTGTGTCTGTGGTGTGTGTGGCGTGTGGTGTGTGTGGTGTGTGTGGCGTGTGGTGTGTGTCTGTGGTGTGTGTGTGTGGTGTGTGTCTGTGGTGTGTGTGGCGTGTGGTGTGTGTCTGTGGTGTGTGTGGCGTGTGGTGTGTGTCTGTGGTGTGTGTGGCGTGTGGTGTGTGTCTGTGGTGTGTGTGGCGTGTGGTGTGTGTAGCGTGTGGTGTGTGTGGCGTGTGGTGTGTGTAGCGTGTGGTGTGTGTCTGTGGTGTGTGTGGCGTGTGGTGTGTGTGGCGTGTGGTGTGTGTCTGTGGTGTGTGTGGCGTGTGGTGTGTGTCTGTGGTGTGTGTGGCGTGTGGTGTGTGTCTGTGGTGTGTGTGGCGTGTGGTGTGTGTCTGTGGTGTGTGTGGCGTGTGGTGTGTGTCTGTGGTGTGTGTGTGGCGTGTGGTGTGTGTGTGGCGTGTGGTGTGTGTGGCGTGTGGTGTGTGTGGCGTGTGGTGTGTGTGGCGTGTGGTGTGTGTGGCGTGTGGTGTGTGTGGCGTGTGGTGTGTGTCTGTGGTGTGTGTGGCGTGTGGCGTGTGTCTGTGGTGTGTGTGGCGTGTGGCGTGTGTCTGTGGTGTGTGTGGCGTGTGGCGTGTGTCTTTGGTGCGTGTGGCGTGTGTCTGTGGTGCGTGTGGCGTGTGTCTGTGGTGCGTGTGGGGTGTGTCTGTGGTGTGTGTGGCGTGTGGTGTGTGTGGCGTGTGGTGTGTGTGGCGTGTGGTGTGTGTCTGTGGTGTGTGTGGCGTGTGGTGTGTGTCTGTGGTGTGTGTGGCGTGTGGCGTGTGTCTGTGGTGTGTGTGGCGTGTGGCGTGTGTCTTTGGTGCATGTGGCGTGTGTCTGTGGTGCGTGTGGCGTGTGTCTGTGGTGCGTGTGGGGTGTGTCTGTGGTGTGTGTGGCGTGTGTCTGTGGTGCGTGTGGCGTGTGTCTGTGGTGCGTGTGGCGTGTGGCGTGTGTCTGTGGTGCGTGTGGCGTGTGGCGTGTGTCTGTGGTGCGTGTCTGTGGTGCGTGTGGCGTGTGTCTGTGGTGCGTGTGGTGTGTGTCTGTGGTGCGTGTGGCGTGTGGTGTGTGTCTGTGGTGCGTGTGGCGTGTGGTGTGTGTCTGTGGTGCGTCTGGCGTGTGGTGTGTGTCTGTGGTGCGTCTGGCGTGTGGTGTGTGTCTGTGGTGCGTGTGGCGTGTGTCTGTGGTGCGTGTGGCGTGTGGTGTGTGTCTGTGGTGCGTGTGGCGTGTGGTGTGTGTCTGTGGTGCGTGTGGCGTGTGGTGTGTGTCTGTGGGGCGTGTGGTGTGTGTCTGTGGTGCGTGTGGCGTGTGGTGTGTGTCTGTGGGGCGTGTGGTGTGTGTCTGTGGTGCGTGTGGCGTGTGGTGTGTGTCTGTGGTGCGTGTGGCGTGTGGTGTGTGCCTGTGGTGCGTGTGGCGTGTGGTGTGTGCCTGTGGTGCGTGTGGCGTGTGGTGTGTGCCAGTGGTGTGTGGGGCGTGTGGTGTGTGCCTGTGGTGTGTGTGGCGTGTGGTGTGTGCCTGTGGTGTGTGTGGCGTGTGGTGTGTGCCTGTGGTGTGTGTGGCGTGTGGTGTGTGCCTGTGGTGCGTGTGGCGTTTGGTGTCTGGCATGTGGTGTGTGTGGTGTGTGGCATGTGGTGTGTGTAGCGTGTGGTGTGTGTCTGTGGTTTGTGTGGCGTGTGGTGTGTGTCTGTGGTGTGTGTAGCGTGTGGTGTGTGTCTGTGGTTTGTGTGGCGTGTGGTGTGTGTAGCGTGTGGTGTGTGTCTGAGGTGTGTGTGGTGTGTGTGGCATGTGGTGTGTGTAGCGTGTGGTGTGTGTCTGAGGTGTGTGTGGTGTGTGTGGCGTGTGGTGTGTGTCTGTGGTTTGTGTGGCGTGTGGTGTGTGTCTGTTTGTGTGGCGTGTGGTATGTGTGGCGTGTGGTGTGTGTCTGTGGTGTGTGTGGCGTGTGGTGTGTGTCTGTGGTTTGTGTGGCGTGTGGTGTGTGTCTGTTGTTTGTGTGGCGTGTGGTATGTGTGGCGTGTGGTGTGTGTCTGTGGTGTGTGTGGCGTGTGGTGTGTGTCTGTGGTGTGTGTGGCGTGTGGTGTGTGTCTGTGGTGTGTGTGGCGTGTGGTGTGTGTCTGTGGTGTGTGTGGCGTGTGGTGTGTGTCTGTGGTGTGTGTGGCGTGTGGTGTGTGTCTGTGGTGTGTGTGGCGTGTGGTGTGTGTCTGTGGTTTGTGTGGCGTGTGGTGTGTGTCTGTGGTTTGTGTGGCGTGTGGTGTGTGTCTGTGGTTTGTGTGGCGTGTGGTGTCTGTCTGTGGTGTGTGTGGCGTGTGTTGTGTGTCTGTGGTTTGTGTGGCGTGTGGTGTGTGTGGTGTCTGTCGTGTGTGTGGAGTGTGGTGTGTGTGGTGTGTGTCTGTGGTTTGTGTGGCGTGTGGTGTGTGTCTGTGGTGTGTGTGGTGTGTGGTGTGTGGCGTGTGGTGTGTGTCTGTGGTGTGTGTGGCGTGTGGTGTGTGTGGCGTGTGGTGTGTGTCTGTGGTGTGTGTGGCGTGTGGTGTGTGTCTGTGGTGTGTGTGGTGTGTGGTGGGTGGCGTGTGGTGTGTGCCTGTGGTTTGTGTGGCGTGTGGTGTGTGTCTGTGGTTTGTGTGGCGTGTGGTGTGTGGCGTGTGGTGTGTGTCTGTGGTGTGTGTGGCGTGTGGTGTGTGTCTGTGGTTTGTGTGGCGTGTGGTGTGTGTCTGTGGTTTGTGTGGCGTGTGGTGTGTGTCTGTGGTTTGTGTGGCGTGTGGTGTGTGTCTGTGGTTTGTGTGGCGTGTGGTGTCTGTCTGTGGTTTGTGTGGCGTGTGGTGTCTGTCTGTGGTGTGTGTGGCGTGTGTTGTGTGTCTGTGGTTTGTGTGGCGTGTGGTGTGTGTGGTGTCTGTCGTGTGTGTGGCGTGTGGTGTGTGTGGTGTGTGTCTGTGGTTTGTGTGGCGTGTGGTATGTGTGGCGTGTGGTGTGTGTCTGTGGTGTGTGTGGCGTGTGGTGTGTGTCTGTGGTGTGTGTGGCGTGTGGTGTGTGTCTGTGGTGTGTGTGGTGTGTGGTGTGTGGCGTGTGGTGTGTGTCTGTGGTTTGTGTGGCGTGTGGTGTGTGTCTGTGGTTTGTGTGGCGTGTGGTGTGTGGCGTGTGGTGTGTGTGGCGTGTGGTGTGTGTCTGTGGTGTGTGTGGCGTGTGGTGTGTGTCTGTGGTTTGTGTGGCGTGTGGTGTGTGTCTGTGCTTTGTGTGGCATGTGGTGTGTGTCTGTGGTGTGTGTGGCGTGTGGTGTGTGTCTGTGGTGTGTGTGGCGTGTGGTGTGTGTCTGTGGTGTGTGTGGCGTGTGGTGTGTGTCTGTGCTGTGTGTGGCGTGTGGTGTGTGTCTGTGGTGTGTGTGGTGTGTGTGGCGTGTGGTGTGTGTCTGTGGTTTGTGTGGCGTGTGGTGTGTGTCTGTGGTGTGTGTGGCGTGTGGTGTGTGTCAGTGGTGTGTGTGGCGTGTGGTGTGTGTCTGTGGTGTGTGTGGCGTGTGGTGTGTGTCTGTGGTGTGTGTGGCGTGTGGTGTGTGTGGCGTGTGGTGTGTGGTGTGTGTCTGTGGTTTGTGTGGCGTGTGGTGTGTGTCTGTGGTTTGTGTGGCGTGTGGTGTGTGTCTGTGGCGTGTGGTGTGTGTCTGTGGTGTGTGTGGCGTGTGGTGTGTGTCTGTGGTGTGTGTGGCGTGTGGTGTGTGTCTGTGGTGTGTGTGGCGTGTGGTGTGTGTGGCGTGTGGTGTGTGTCTCTGTGGTGTGTGTCTCTGTGGTGTGTGTGGCGTGTGGTGTGTGTGGCGTGTGGCGTGTGTGGTGTGTGGTGTGTGTCTGTGGTTTGTGTGGCGTGTGGTGTGTGTCTGTGGTGTGTGTGGCGTGTGGTGTGTGTGGCGTGTGGCGTGTGTGGTGTGTGGTGTGTGTCTGTGGTGTGTGTGGCGTGTGGTGTGTGTCTGTGGTTTGTGTGGCGTGTGGTGTGTGTCTGTGGTTTGTGTGGCGTGTGGTGTGTGTCTGTGGCGTGTGGTGTGTGTCTGTGGGGCGTGTGGTGTGTGCCTGTGGTGCGTGTGGCGTGTGGTGTGTGCCTGTGGTGCGTGTGGCGTGTGGTGTGTGCCTGTGGTGCGTGTGGCGTGTGGTGTGTGCCTGTGGTGCGTGTGGCGTGTGGTGTGTGCCTGTGGTGCGTGTGGCGTGTGGTGTGTGCCTGTGGTGCGTGTGGCGTGTGGTGTGTGCCTGTGGTGTGTGTGGCGTGTGGTGTGTGTCTGTGGTGTGTGTGGCGTGTGGTGTGTGCCTGTGGTGTGTGTGGCGTGTGGTGTGTGCCTGTGGTGTGTGTGGCGTGTGGTGTGTGCCTGTGGTGTGTGTGGCGTGTGGTGTGTGCCTGTGGTGTGTGTGGCGTGTGGTGTGTGCCTGTGGTGTGTGTGGCGTTTGGTGTCTGGCATGTGGTGTGTGGCATGTGGTGTGTGTGGTGTGTGGCATGTGGTGTGTGTAGCGTGTGGTGTGTGGCATGTGGTGTGTGTGGTGTGTGGCATGTGGTGTGTGTAGCGTGTGGTGTGTGTCTGTGGTTTGTGTGGCGTGTGGTGTGTGTCTGTTGTTTGTGTGGCGTGTGGTGTGTGTCTGTGGTTTGTGTGGCGTGTGGTGTGTGTAGCGTGTGGTGTGTGTCTGAGGTGTGTGTGGTGTGTGTGGCATGTGGTGTGTGTAGCGTGTGGTGTGTGTCTGAGGTGTGTGTGGTGTGTGTGGCGTGTGGTGTGTGTCTGCGGTTTGTGTGGCGTGTGGTGTGTGTCTGTGGTTTGTGTGGCGTGTGGTGTGTGTCTGTGGTTTGTGTGGCGTGTGGTGTGTGTCTGTGGTTTGTGTGGCGTGTGGTGTGTGGCGTGTGTTGTGTGTCTGTGGTGTGTGTGGTGTGTGTCTGTGGTGTGTGTGGTGTGTGGCGTGTGGTGTGTGTCTGTGGTGTGTGTGGCGTGTGGTGTGTGTGGCGTGTGGTGTGTGTGGCGTGTGGTGTGTGTGGCGTGTGGTGTGTGTCTGTGATTTGTGTGGCGTGTGGTGTGTGTCTGTGGTGTGTGTGGCGTGTGGTGTGTGTCTGTGGTGTGTGTGGCGTGTGGTGTGTGTCTGTGGTGTGTGTGGCGTGTGGTGTGTGTCTGTGGTGTGTGTGGCGTGTGGTGTGTGTCTGTGGTGTGTGTGGCGTGTGGTGTGTGTCTGTGGTGTGTGTGGCGTGTGGTGTGTGTCTGTGGTGTGTGTGGCGTGTGGTGTGTGTCTGTGGTGTGTGTGGCGTGTGGTGTGTGTCTGTGGTGTGTGTGGCGTGTGGTGTGTGTCTGTGGTGTGTGTGGCGTGTGGTGTGTGTCTGTGGTGTGTGTGGCGTGTGGTGTGTGTCTGTGGTGTGTGTGGCGTGTGGTGTGTGGCGTGTGGTGTGTGTGGCGTGTGGTGTGTGTCTGTGGTGTGTGTAGTGTGTGGTGTGTGTCTGTGGTGTGTGTGGTGTGTGTCTGTGGTGTGTGTGGCGTGTGGTGTGTGTGGTGTCTGTCGTGTGTGTGGCGTGTGGTGTGTGTGGCGTGTGGTGTGTGTGGCGTGTGGTGTGTGTCTGTGGTGTGTGTGGCGTGTGGTGTGTGTCTGTGGTGTGTGTGGCGTATGGGGTGTGTCTGTGGTGTGTGTGGCGTGTGGCGTGTGCGTGTGGTGTGTGTCTGTGGTTTGTGTGGCGTGTGGTGTGTGTCTGTGGTGCGTGTGGTGTGTGTCTGTGGTTTGTGTGGCGTGTGGTGTGTGTCTGTGGTTTGTGTGGCGTGTGGTGTGTGTCTGTGGTTTGTGTGGCGTGTGGTGTGTGTCTGTGGTTTGTGTGGCGTGTGGTGTGTGTCTGTGGTTTGTGTGGTGTGTGGCGTGTGTTGTGTGTCTGTGGTGTGTGTGGTGTGTGTCTGTGGTGTGTGTGGCGTGTGGTGTGTGGCGTGTGGTGTGTGTCTGTGGTGTGTGTGGCGTGTGGTGTGTGTCTGTGATTTGTGTGGCGTGTGGTGTGTGTCTGTGGTGTGTGTGGCGTGTGGTGTGTGTCTGTGGTGTGTGTGGCGTGTGGTGTGTGTCTGTGGTGTGTGTGGCGTGTGGTGTGTGTCTGTGGTGTGTGTGGCGTGTGGTGTGTGTCTGTGGTGTGTGTGGCGTGTGGTGTGTGTCTGTGGTGTGTGTGGCGTGTGGTGTGTGTCTGTGGTGTGTGTGGCGTGTGGTGTGTGTCTGTGGTGTGTGTGGCGTGTGGTGTGTGTCTGTGGTGTGTGTGGCGTGTGGTGTGTGTCTGTGGTGTGTGTGGCGTGTGGTGTGTGTCTGTGGTGTGTGTGGTGTGTGTCTGTGGTGTGTGTGGCGTGTGGTGTGTGTCTGTGGTGTGTGTGGCGTGTGGTGTGTGTCTGTGGTGTGTGTGGCGTGTGGTGTGTGTCTGTGGTGTGTGTGGCGTGTGGTGTGTGTCTGTGGTGTGTGTGGCGTGTGGTGTGTGTCTGTGGTGTGTGTGGCGTGTGGTGTGTGTCTGTGGTGTGTGTGGCGTGTGGTGTGTGTCTGTGGTGTGTGTGGCGTGTGGTGTGTGTCTGTGGTGTGTGTGGCGTGTGGTGTGTGTCTGTGGTGTGTGTGGCGTGTGGTGTGTGTCTGTGGTGTGTGTGGCGTGTGGTGTGTGTGGCGTGTGGTGTGTGTCTGTGGTGTGTGTGGCGTGTGGTGTGTGTCTGTGGTGTGTGTGGCGTGTGGTGTGTGTCTGTGGTGTGTGTGGCGTGTGGTGTGTGTCTGTGGTGTGTGGCGTGTGGTGTGTGTAGCGTGTGGTGTGTGTCTGTGGTGTGTGTGGCGTGTGTCTGTGGTGTGTGTGGTGTGTGTGGCCTGTGGTGTGTGTGGTGTGTGTGGCCTGTGGTGTGTGTGGTGTGTGTGGTGTGTGTGGCCTGTGGTGTGTGTGGTGTGTGTGGCCTGTGGTGTCTGTGGTGTGTGTGGCGTGTGGTGTGTGTCTGTGGTGTGTGTCTGTGGTGTGTGTGGCGTGTGGTGTGTGTCTGTGGTGTGTGTGGCGTGTGGTGTGTGTCTGTGGTGTGTGTGGCGTGTGGTGTGTGTCTGTGGTGTGTGTGGCGTGTGGTGTGTGTAGCGTGTGGTGTGTGTCTGTGGTGTGTGTGGCGTGTGGTGTGTGTCTGTGGTGTGTGTGGCGTGTGGTGTGTGTAGCGTGTGGTGTGTGTCTGTGGTGTGTGTGGTGTGTGTGGCGTGTGGTGTGTGTGGTGTCTGTCGTGTGTGTGGAGTGTGGTGTGTGTGGTGTGTGTCTGTGGTTTGTGTGGCGTGTGGTATGTGTGGCGTGTGGTGTGTGTCTGTGGTGTGTGTGGCGCGTGGTGTGTGCGTGTGGTGTGTGTCTGTGGTGTGTGTGGCGTGTGGTGTGTGTCTGTGGTGTGTGTGGCGTGTGGTGTGTGTAGCGTGTGGTGTGTGTCTGTGGTGTGTGTGGTGTGTGTGGCCTGTGGTGTCTGTGGTGTGTGTGGCGTGTGGTGTGTCTCTGTGGTGTGTGTGGCGTGTGGTGTGTGTCTGTGGTGTGTGTGGCGTGTGGTGTGTGTCTGTGGTGTGTGTGGCGTGTGGTGTGTGTCTGTGGTGTGTGTGGCGTGTGGTGTGTGTCTGTGGTGTGTGTGGCGTGTGGTGTGTGTCTGTGGTGTGTGTGGCGTGTGGTGTGTGTAGCGTGTGGTGTGTGTCTGTGGTGTGTGTGGCGTGTGGTGTGTGTAGCGTGTGGTGTGTGTCTGTGGTGTGTGTGGTGTGTGTGGCGTGTGGTGTGTGTGGTGTCTGTCGTGTGTGTGGCGTGTGGTGTGTGTGGTGTGTGTCTGTGGTTTGTGTGGCGTGTGGTATGTGTGGCGTGTGGTGTGTGTCTGTGGTGTGTGTGGCGCGTGGTGTGTGCGTGTGGTGTGTGTCTGTGGTGTGTGTGGTGTGTGGTGTGTGGCGTGTGGTGTGTGTCTGTGGTTTGTGTGGCGTGTGGTGTGTGGTGTGTGTGGCGTGTGGTGTGTGTCTGTGGTGTGGGTGGCGTGTGGTGTGTGCGTGTGGTGTGGGTGGCGTGTGGTGTGTGCGTGTGGTGTGGGTGGCGTGTGGTGTGTGCGTGTGGTGTGTGGCGTGTGGTGTGTGTAGCGTGTGGTGTGTGTCTGTGGTGTGTGTGGCGTGTGGTGTGTGTGGTGTCTGTCGTGTGTGTGGAGTGTGGTGTGTGTGGTGTGTGTCTGTGGTTTGTGTGGCGTGTGGTGTGTGTCTGTGGTGTGTGTGGTGTGTGGTGTGTGGCGTGTGGTGTGTGTCTGTGGTTTGTGTGGCGTGTGGTGTGTGTCTGTGGTTTGTGTGGCGTGTGGTGTGTGTCTGTGGTGTGTGTGGCGTGTGGTGTGTGTCTGTGGTGTGTGTGGCGTGTGGTGTGTGTCTGTGGTGTGTGTGGTGTGTGGTGTGTGGCGTGTGCCTGTGGTTTGTGTGGCGTGTGGTGTGTGTCTGTGGTTTGTGTGGCGTGTGGTGTGTGTGGCGTGTGGTGTGTGTCTGTGGTGTGGGTGGCGTGTGCGTGTGGTGTGTGGCGTGTGGTGTGTGTAGCGTGTGGTGTGTGTCTGTGGTGTGTGTGGTTTGTGTGGCGTGTGGTGTGTGTGGTGTCTGTCGTGTGTGTGGAGTGTGGTGTGTGTGGTGTGTGTCTGTGGTTTGTGTGGCGTGTGGTGTGTGTCTGTGGTGTGTGTGGTGTGTGGTGTGTGGCGTGTGGTGTGTGTCTGTGGTTTGTGTGGCGTGTGGTGTGTGTCTGTGGTGTGTGTGGCGTGTGGTGTGTGTCTGTGGTGTGTGTGGCGTGTGGTGTGTGTCTGTGGTGTGTGTGGTGTGTGGTGTGTGGCGTGTGGTGTGTGCCTGTGGTTTGTGTGGCGTGTGGTGTGTGTCTGTGGTTTGTGTGGCGTGTGGTGTGTGGCGTGTGGTGTGTGTCTGTGGTGTGTGTGGCGTGTGGTGTGTGTCTGTGGTTTGTGTGGCGTGTGGTGTGTGTCTGTGGTTTGTGTGGCGTGTGGTGTGTGTCTGTGGTTTGTGTGGCGTGTGGTGTGTGTCTGTGGTTTGTGTGGCGTGTGGTGTGTGTCTGTGGTTTGTGTGGCGTGTGGTGTCTGTCTGTGGTGTGTGTGGCGTGTGTTGTGTGTCTGTGGTTTGTGTGGCGTGTGGTGTGTGTGGTGTCTGTCGTGTGTGTGGCGTGTGGTGTGTGTGGTGTGTGTCTGTGGTTTGTGTGGCGTGTGGTATGTGTGGCGTGTGGTGTGTGTCTGTGGTGTGTGTGGCGTGTGGTGTGTGTCTGTGGTGTGTGTGGTGTGTGGTGTGTGGCGTGTGGTGTGTGTCTGTGGTTTGTGTGGCGTGTGGTGTGTGTCTGTGGTTTGTGTGGCGTGTGGTGTGTGGCGTGTGGTGTGTGTGGCGTGTGGTGTGTATCTGTGGTGTGTGTGGCGTGTGGTGTGTGTCTGTGGTGTGTGTGGCGTGTGGTGTGTGTCTGTGGTTTGTGTGGCGTGTGGTGTGTGTCTGTGCTTTGTGTGGCGTGTGGTGTGTGTCTGTGGTGTGTGTGGCGTGTGGTGTGTGTGGCGTGTGGTGTGTGTCTGTGGTGTGTGTGGCGTGTGGTGTGTGTCTGTGGTGTGTGTTGCGTGTGGTGTGTGTCTGTGCTGTGTGTGGCGTGTGGTGTGTGTCTGTGGTGTGTGTGGCGTGTGGTGTGTGTCTGTGGTTTGTGTGGCGTGTGGTGTGTGTCTGTGGTGTGTGTGGCGTGTGGTGTGTGTCAGTGGTGTGTGTGGCGTGTGGTGTGTGTCAGTGGTGTGTGTGGCGTGTGGTGTGTGTCTCTGTGGTGTGTGTGGCGTGTGGTGTGTGTCTGTGGTGTGTGTGGCGTGTGGTGTGTGTCTGTGGTGTGTGTGGCGTGTGGTGTGTGTCTGTGGTGTGTGTGGCGTGTGGTGTGTGTCTGTGGTGTGTGTGGCGTGTGGTGTGTGTCTGTGGTGTGTGTGGCGTGTGGTGTGTGTGGTGTGTGTCTGTGGTTTGTGTGGCGTGTGGTGTGTGTCTGTGGTTTGTGTGGCGTGTGGTGTGTGTCTGTGGTTTGTGTGGCGTGTGGTGTGTGTCTGTGGTTTGTGTGGCGTGTGGTGTGTGTCTGTGGTTTGTGTGGCGTGTGGTGTGTGTCTGTGGTTTGTGTGGCGTGTGGTGTGTGTCTGTGGCGTGTGGTGTGTGTCTGTGGTGTGTGTGGCGTGTGGTGTGTGTCTGTGGTGTGTGTGGCGTGTGGTGTGTGTCTGTGGTGTGTGTGGCGTGTGGTGTGTGTCTGTGGTGTGTGTGGCGTGTGGTGTGTGTCTCTGTGGTGTGTGTGGTGTGTGTCTCTGTGGTGTGTGTGGCGTGTGGTGTGTGTGGCGTGTGGTGTGTGTGGTGTGTGGTGTGTGTCTGTGGTCTGTGTGGCGTGTGGTGTGTGTCTGTGGTTTGTGTGGCGTGTGGTGTGTGTCTGTGGCGTGTGGTGTGTGTCTGTGGGGCGTGTGGTGTGTGCCTGTGGTGCGTGTGGCGTGTGGTGTGTGCCTGTGGTGCGTGTGGCGTGTGGTGTGTGCCTGTGGTGCGTGTGGTGTGTGCCTGTGGTGCGTGTGGCGTGTGGTGTGTGCCTGTGGTGCGTGTGGCGTGTGGTGTGTGCCTGTGGTGCGTGTGGCGTGTGGTGTGTGCCTGTGGTGCGTGTGGCGTGTGGTGTGTGCCTGTGGTGTGTGTGGCGTGTGGTGTGTGGTGTGTGTCTGTGGTGTGTGTGGCGTGTGGTGTGTGTCTGTGGTGTGTGTGGCGTGTGGTGTGTGGCGTGTGGTGTGTGTCATGTGGTGTGTGTGGCGTTTGGTGTGTGTCATGTGGTGTGTGTGGCGTTTGGTGTGTGTCATGTGGTGTGTGTGGCGTTTGGTGTGTGTCATGTGGTGTGTGTGGCGTGTGGTGTGTGTCTGTGGTGTGTGTGGCGTGTGGTGTGTGTCTGTGGTGTGTGTGGCGTGTGGTGTGTGTCTGTGGTGTGTGTGGCGTGTGGTGTGTGTCTGTGGTGTGTGTGGCGTGTGGTGTGTGTCTGTGGTGTGTGTGGCGTGTGGTGTGTGTCTGTGGTGTGTGTGGCGTGTGGTGTGTGTCTGTGGTGTGTGTGGCGTGTGGTGTGTGTCTGTGGTGTGTGTGGTGTGTGTCTGTGGTGTGTGTGGCGTGTGGTGTGTGTCTGTGGTGTGTGTGGCGTGTGGTGTGTGTCTGTGGTGTGTGTGGCGTGTGGTGTGTGTCTGTGGTGTGTGTGGCGTGTGGTGTGTGTCTGTGGTGTGTGTGGCGTGTGGTGTGTGTCTGTGGTGTGTGTGGCGTGTGGTGTGTGTCTGTGGTGTGTGTGGCGTGTGGTGTGTGTCTGTGGTGTGTGTGGCGTGTGGTGTGTGTCTGTGGTGTGTGTGGCGTGTGGTGTGTGTCTGTGGTGTGTGTGGCGTGTGGTGTGTGTGGCGTGTGGTGTGTGTCTGTGGTGTGTGTGGCGTGTGGTCTGTGTCTGTGGTGTGTGTGGCGTGTGGTGTGTGTCTGTGGTGTGTGTGGCGTGTGGTGTGTGTCTGTGGTGTGTGGCGTGTGGTGTGTGTAGCGTGTGGTGTGTGTCTGTGGTGTGTGTGGTGTGTGTGGCGTGTGTCTGTGGTGTGTGTGGTGTGTGTGGCCTGTGGTGTGTGTGGTGTGTGTGGCCTGTGGTGTGTGTGGTGTGTGTGGCCTGTGGTGTGTGTGGTGTGTGTGGCCTGTGGTGTCTGTGGTGTGTGTGGCGTGTGGTGTGTGTCTGTGGTGTGTGTCTGTGGTGTGTGTGGCGTGTGGTGTGTGTCTGTGGTGTGTGTGGCGTGTGGTGTGTGTCTGTGGTGTGTGTGGCGTGTGGTGTGTGTCTGTGGTGTGTGTGGCGTGTGGTGTGTGTCTGTGGTGTGTGTGGCGTGTGGTGTGTGTAGCGTGTGGTGTGTGTCTGTGGTGTGTGTGGCGTGTGGTCTGTGTCTGTGGTGTGAGTGGCGTGTGGTGTGTGTCTGTGGTGTGTGTGGCGTGTGGTGTGTGTCTGTGGTGTGTGGCGTGTGGTGTGTGTAGCGTGTGGTGTGTGTCTGTGGTGTGTGTGGTGTGTGTGGCGTGTGTCTGTGGTGTGTGTGGTGTGTGTGGCCTGTGGTGTGTGTGGTGTGTGTGGCCTGTGGTGTGTGTGGTGTGTGTGGCCTGTGGTGTGTGTGGTGTGTGTGGCCTGTGGTGTCTGTGGTGTGTGTGGCGTGTGGTGTGTGTCTGTGGTGTGTGTCTGTGGTGTGTGTGGCGTGTGGTGTGTGTCTGTGGTGTGTGTGGCGTGTGGTGTGTGTCTGTGGTGTGTGTGGCGTGTGGTGTGTGTCTGTGGTGTGTGTGGCGTGTGGTGTGTGTCTGTGGTGTGTGTGGCGTGTGGTGTGTGTAGCGTGTGGTGTGTGTCTGTGGTGTGTGTGGCGTGTGGTGTGTGTCTGTGGTGTGTGTGGCGTGTGGTGTGTGTAGCGTGTGGTGTGTGTCTGTGGTGTGTGTGGTGTGTGTGGCGTGTGGTGTGTGTGGTGTCTGTCGTGTGTGTGGAGTGTGGTGTGTGTGGTGTGTGTCTGTGGTTTGTGTGGCGTGTGGTATGTGTGGCGTGTGGTGTGTGTCTGTGGTGTGTGTGGCGCGTGGTGTGTGCGTGTGGTGTGTGTCTGTGGTGTGTGTGGCGTGTGGTGTGTGTCTGGTGTGTGTGGCGTGTGGTGTGTGTAGCGTGTGGTGTGTGTCTGTGGTGTGTGTGGTGTGTGTGGCCTGTGGTGTCTGTGGTGTGTGTGGCGTGTGGTGTGTCTCTGTGGTGTGTGTGGCGTGTGGTGTGTGTCTGTGGTGTGTGTGGCGTGTGGTGTGTGTCTGTGGTGTGTGTGGCGTGTGGTGTGTGTCTGTGGTGTGTGTGGCGTGTGGTGTGTGTCTGTGGTGTGTGTGGCGTGTGGTGTGTGTCTGTGGTGTGTGTGGCGTGTGGTGTGTGTAGCGTGTGGTGTGTGTCTGTGGTGTGTGTGGCGTGTGGTGTGTGTAGCGTGTGGTGTGTGTCTGTGGTGTGTGTGGTGTGTGTGGCGTGTGGTGTGTGTGGTGTCTGTCGTGTGTGTGGCGTGTGGTGTGTGTGGTGTGTGTCTGTGGTTTGTGTGGCGTGTGGTATGTGTGGCGTGTGGTGTGTGTCTGTGGTGTGTGTGGCGCGTGGTGTGTGCGTGTGGTGTGTGTCTGTGGTGTGTGTGGTGTGTGGTGTGTGTCTGTGGTTTGTGTGGCGTGTGGTGTGTGGTGTGTGTGGCGTGTGGTGTGTGTCTGTGGTGTGGGTGGCGTGTGGTGTGTGCGTGTGGTGTGGGTGGCGTGTGGTGTGTGCGTGTGGTGTGGGTGGCGTGTGGTGTGTGTCTGTGGTGTGTGTGGCGTGTGGTGTGTGTCTGTGGTTTGTGTGGCGTGTGGTGTGTGGTGTGTGTGGCGTGTGGTGTGTGTCTGTGGTGTGGGTGGCGTGTGGTGTGTGCGTGTGGTGTGGGTGGCGTGTGGTGTGTGCGTGTGGTGTGGGTGGCGTGTGGTGTGTGCGTGTGGTGTGTGGCGTGTGGTGTGTGTAGCGTGTGGTGTGTGTCTGTGGTGTGTGTGGCGTGTGGTGTGTGTGGTGTCTGTCGTGTGTGTGGAGTGTGGTGTGTGTGGTGTGTGTCTGTGGTTTGTGTGGCGTGTGGTGTGTGTCTGTGGTGTGTGTGGTGTGTGGTGTGTGGCGTGTGGTGTGTGTCTGTGGTTTGTGTGGCGTGTGGTGTGTGTCTGTGGTTTGTGTGGCGTGTGGTGTGTGTCTGTGGTGTGTGTGGCGTGTGGTGTGTGTCTGTGGTGTGTGTGGCGTGTGGTGTGTGTCTGTGGTGTGTGTGGTGTGTGGTGTGTGGCGTGTGCCTGTGGTTTGTGTGGCGTGTGGTGTGTGTCTGTGGTTTGTGTGGCGTGTGGTGTGTGTGGCGTGTGGTGTGTGTCTGTGGTGTGGGTGGCGTGTGCGTGTGGTGTGTGGCGTGTGGTGTGTGTAGCGTGTGGTGTGTGTCTGTGGTGTGTGTGGTTTGTGTGGCGTGTGGTGTGTGTGGTGTCTGTCGTGTGTGTGGAGTGTGGTGTGTGTGGTGTGTGTCTGTGGTTTGTGTGGCGTGTGGTGTGTGTCTGTGGTGTGTGTGGTGTGTGGTGTGTGGCGTGTGGTGTGTGTCTGTGGTTTGTGTGGCGTGTGGTGTGTGTCTGTGGTGTGTGTGGCGTGTGGTGTGTGTCTGTGGTGTGTGTGGCGTGTGGTGTGTGTCTGTGGTGTGTGTGGTGTGTGGTGTGTGGCGTGTGGTGTGTGCCTGTGGTTTGTGTGGCGTGTGGTGTGTGTCTGTGGTTTGTGTGGCGTGTGGCGTGTGGTGTGTGTCTGTGGTGTGTGTGGCGTGTGGTGTGTGTCTGTGGTGTGTGTGGCGTGTGGTGTGTGTCTGTGGTTTGTGTGGCGTGTGGTGTGTGTCTGTGGTTTGTGTGGCGTGTGGTGTGTGTCTGTGGTTTGTGTGGCGTGTGGTGTGTGTCTGTGGTTTGTGTGGCGTGTGGTGTCTGTCTGTGGTGTGTGTGGCGTGTGTTGTGTGTCTGTGGTTTGTGTGGCGTGTGGTGTGTGTGGTGTCTGTCGTGTGTGTGGCGTGTGGTGTGTGTGGTGTGTGTCTGTGGTTTGTGTGGCGTGTGGTATGTGTGGCGTGTGGTGTGTGTCTGTGGTGTGTGTGGCGTGTGGTGTGTGTCTGTGGTGTGTGTGGCGTGTGGTGTGTGTCTGTGGTGAGTGTGGTGTGTGGCGTGTGGTGTGTGTCTGTGGTTTGTGTGGCGTGTGGTGTGTGTCTGTGGTTTGTGTGGCGTGTGGTGTGTGGCGTGTGGTGTGTGTGGCGTGTGGTGTGTATCTGTGGTGTGTGTGGCGTGTGGTGTGTGTCTGTGGTGTGTGTGGCGTGTGGTGTGTGTCTGTGGTTTGTGTGGCGTGTGGTGTGTGTCTGTGCTTTGTGTGGCGTGTGGTGTCTGTGGTGTGTGTGGCGTGTGGTGTGTGTGGCGTGTGGTGTGTGTCTGTGGTGTGTGTGGCGTGTGGTGTGTGTCTGTGGTGTGTGTGGCGTGTGGTGTGTGTCTGTGCTGTGTGTGGCGTGTGGTGTGTGTCTGTGGTGTGTGTGGCGTGTGGTGTGTGTCTGTGGTTTGTGTGGCGTGTGGTGTGTGTCTGTGGTGTGTGTGGCGTGTGGTGTGTGTCAGTGGTGTGTGTGGCGTGTGGTGTGTGTCTCTGTGGTGTGTGTGGCGTGTGGTGTGTGTCTGTGGTGTGTGTGGCGTGTGGTGTGTGTCTGTGGTGTGTGTGGCGTGTGGTGTGTGTCTGTGGTGTGTGTGGCGTGTGGTGTGTGTCTGTGGTGTGTGTGGCGTGTGGTGTGTGTCTGTGGTGTGTGTGGCGTGTGGTGTGTGTGGTGTGTGTCTGTGGTTTGTGTGGCGTGTGGTGTGTGTCTGTGGTTTGTGTGGCGTGTGGTGTGTGTCTGTGGTTTGTGTGGCGTGTGGTGTGTGTCTGTGGTTTGTGTGGCGTGTGGTGTGTGTCTGTGGTTTGTGTGGCGTGTGGTGTGTGTCTGTGGTTTGTGTGGCGTGTGGTGTGTGTCTGTGGCGTGTGGTGTGTGTCTGTGGTGTGTGTGGCGTGTGGTGTGTGTCTGTGGTGTGTGTGGCGTGTGGTGTGTGTCTGTGGTGTGTGTGGCGTGTGGTGTGTGTCTGTGGTGTGTGTGGCGTGTGGTGTGTGTCTCTGTGGTGTGTGTGGTGTGTGTCTCTGTGGTGTGTGTGGCGTGTGGTGTGTGTGGTGTGTGTGGTGTGTGGTGTGTGTCTGTGGTCTGTGTGGCGTGTGGTGTGTGTCTGTGGTTTGTGTGGCGTGTGGTGTGTGTCTGTGGCGTGTGGTGTGTGTCTGTGGGGCGTGTGGTGTGTGCCTGTGGTGCGTGTGGCGTGTGGTGTGTGCCTGTGGTGCGTGTGGCGTGTGGTGTGTGCCTGTGGTGCGTGTGGTGTGTGCCTGTGGTGCGTGTGGCGTGTGGTGTGTGCCTGTGGTGCGTGTGGCGTGTGGTGTGTGCCTGTGGTGCGTGTGGCGTGTGGTGTGTGCCTGTGGTGCGTGTGGCGTGTGGTGTGTGCCTGTGGTGTGTGTGGCGTGTGGTGTGTGGTGTGTGTCTGTGGTGTGTGTGGCGTGTGGTGTGTGTCTGTGGTGTGTGTGGCGTGTGGTGTGTGGCGTGTGGTGTGTGTCATGTGGTGTGTGTGGCGTTTGGTGTGTGTCATGTGGTGTGTGTGGCGTTTGGTGTGTGTCATGTGGTGTGTGTGGCGTTTGGTGTGTGTCATGTGGTGAGTGTGGCGTTTGGTGTGTGTCATGTGGTGTGTGTGGCGTGTGGTGTGTGTCTGTGGTGTGTGTGGTGTGTGTGGCGTGTATTGTGTGTGGCGTGTGGTGTGTGTCTGTGGTGTGTGTGTGGCGTGTGGTGTGTGTCTGTGGTGTGTGTGTGGCGTGTGGTGTGTGTCTGTGGTGTGTGTGGCGTGTGGTGTGTGTGGCGTGTGGTGTGTGTCTGTGGTGTGTGTGGCGTGTGGTGTGTGTCTGTGGTGTGTGTGGCGTGTGGTGTGTGTCTGTGGTGTGTGTGGCGTGTGGTGTGTGTCTGTGGTGTGTGTGGCGTGTGGTGTGTGTCTGTGGTGTGTGGGGCGTGTGGTGTGTGTCTGTGGTGTGTGGGGCGTGTGGTGTGTGTGGCGTGTGGTGTGTGTCTGTGGTGTGTGTGGCGTGTGGTGTGTGTCTGTGGTGTGTGGGGCGTGTGGTGTGTGTCATGTGGTGTGTGTGGCGTTTGGTGTGTGGCATGTGGTGTGTGTGGCATGTGGTGTGTGTCTGTGGTGTGTGTGGCGTGTGGTGTGTGTGGTGTGTGGCGTGTGGTGTGGGTCTGTGGTGCGTGTGGTGTGTGTCTGTGGTGTGTGTAGCGTGTGGTGTGTGTCTGTGGTGTGTGTGGCGTGTGGTGTGTGTGGTGTCTGTCGTGTGTGTGGCGTGTGGTGTGTGTGGCGTGTGTTGTGTGTGGCCTGTGGTGTGTGTCTGTGGTGTGTGTTGTGTGTGGCGTGTGGTGTGTGTCTGTGGTGTGTGTGGCGTGTGGTGTGTGTCTGTGGTGTGTGTGGCGTGTGGTGGGTGTGTGTGGCGTGTGTGGCGTGTGGTGGGTGTGTGTGGCGTGTGGTGGGTGTCTGTGGTTTGTGTGGCGTGTGGTGTGTGTCTGTGGTTTGTGTGGCGTGTGGTGTGTGTCTGTGGTTTGTGTGGCGTGTGGTGTGTGTCTGTGGTTTGTGTGGCGTGTGGTGTGTGTGGCGTGTGGCGTGTGGTGTGTGTCTGTGGTGTGTGTGGCGTGTGGTGTGTGTCTGTGGTGTGTGTGGCGTGTGGTGTGTGTCTGTGGTGTGTGTGGCGTGTGGTGTGTGTCTGTGGTGTGTGTGGCGTGTGGTGTGTGTCTGTGGTGTGTGTGGCGTGTGGTGTGTGTCTGTGATTTGTGTGGCCTGTGGTGTGTGTGGCGTGTGGTGTGTGTCTGTGGTGTGTGTGGCGTGTGGTGTGTGTCTGTGGTGTGTGTGGCGTGTGGTGTGTGTCTGTGGTGTGTGTGGCGTGTGGTGTGTGTCTGTGGTGTGTGTGGCGTGTGGTGTGTGTCTGTGGTGTGTGTGGCGTGTGGTGTGTGTCTGTGGTGTGTGTGGCGTGTGGTGTGTGTCTGTGGTGTGTGTGGCGTGTGGTGTGTGTCTGTGGTGTGTGTGGCGTGTGGTGTGTGTCTGTGGTGTGTGTGGCGTGTGGTGTGTGTCTGTGGTGTGTGTGGCGTGTGGTGTGTGTGGCGTGTGGTGTGTGTGGCGTGTGGTGTGTGTGGCGTGTGGTGTGTGTGGCGTGTGGTGTGTGTGGCGTGTGGTGTGTGGCGTGTGGTGTGTGTAGCGTGTGGTGTGTGTCTGTGGTGTGTGTGGCGTGTGGTGTGTGTGGTGTCTGTCGTGTGTGTGGCGTGTGGTGTGTGTGGTGTGTGTCTGTGGTGGCGTGTGGTGTGTGTGGTGTGTGTCTGTGGTTTGTGTGGTGTGTGTCTGTGTGGCGTGTGTGTATGTGGGGTTTGCGTGTGGTGTGTGTCTGTGGTGTGTGTGGCGTTTGTGGTGTGTGTGTCGTGTGGTGTGTGTCTGTGGTGTGGTGTGTGTCTGTGGTGGTGTGTTGTGGCGTGTGGTGTGTGTCTGTGGTGTGTGTGGTGTGTGGTGTGTGTGTGTCTGTGGTGTGTGGCGTGTGGTGTGTGGCGTGTGGTGTGTGTGGCGTGTGGTGTGTGTGCTGTGGTGTGTGTGGCGTGTGGTGTGTGTCTGTGGTGTGTGTGGCGTGTGGTGTGTGTCTGTGGTGTGTGGTGTGGTGTGTGTCTGTGGTGTGTGTGGTGTGTGTCTGTGGTGTGTGTGGCGTGTGGTGTGTGTCTGTGGTGTGTGTGGCGTGTGGTGTGTGTCTGTGGTGTGTGTGGCGTGTGGTGTGTGTCTGTGGTGTGTGTGGCGTGTGGTGTGTGTCTGTGGTGTGTGTGGCGTGTGGTGTGTGTCTGTGGTGTGTGTGGCGTGTGGTGTGTGTCTGTGGTGTGTGTGGCGTGTGGTGTGTGTCTGTGGTGTGTGTGGCGTGTGGTGTGTGTCTGTGGTGTGTGTGGCGTGTGGTGTGTGTCTGTGGTGTGTGTGGCGTGTGGTGTGTGTCTGTGGTGTGTGTGGCGTGTGGTGTGTGTCTGTGGTGTGTGTGGCGTGTGGTGTGTGTGGCGTGTGGCGTGTGGTGTGTGGTGCGTGTGGCGTGTGGTGTGTGCCTGTGGTGCGTGTGGCGTGTGGTGTGTGCCTGTGGTGCGTGTGGCGTGTGGTGTGTGCCTGTGGTGTGTGTGGCGTGTGGTGTGTGTGGCGTGTGGTGTGTGGTGTGTGTCTGTGGTGTGTGTGGCGTGTGGTGTGTGTCTGTGGTGTGTGTGGCGTGTGGTGTGTGGCGTGTGGTGTGTGTCATGTGGTGTGTGTGGCGTTTGGTGTGTGTCATGTGGTGTGTGTGGCGTTTGGTGTGTGTCATGTGGTGTGTGTGGCGTTTGGTGTGTGTCATGTGGTGTGTGTGGCGTTTGGTGTGTGTCATGTGGTGTGTGTGGCGTTTGGTGTGTGTCATGTGGTGTGTGTGGCGTTTGGTGTGTGTCATGTGGTGTGTGTGGCGTTTGGTGTGTGTCATGTGGTGTGTGTGGCGTGTGGTGTGTGTCATGTGGTGTGTGTGGTGTGTGTGGCGTGTATTGTGTGTGGCGTGTGGTGTGTGTGGTGTGTGGCGTGTGGTGTGTGTCTGTGGTGTGTGTGGCGTGTGGTGTGTGTCTGTGGTGTGTGGGGCGTGTGGTGTGTGTCTGTGGTGTGTGGGACGTGTGGTGTGTGTGGCGTGTGGTGTGTGTCTGTGGTGTGTGGGGCGTGTGGTGTGTGTCATGTGGTGTGTGTGGCGTTTGGTGTGTGGCATGTGGTGTGTGTGGCATGTGGTGTGTGTCTGTGGTGTGTGTGGTGTGTGTGGCGTGTGGTGTGTGTGGTGTGTGGCGTGTGGTGTGGGTCTGTGGTGCGTGTGGTGTGTGTCTGTGGTGTGTGTAGCGTGTGGTGTGTGTCTGTGGTGTGTGTGGCGTGTGGTGTGTGTGGTGTCTGTCGTGTGTGTGGCGTGTGGTGTGTGTGGCGTGTGTTGTGTGTGGCGTGTGGTGTGTGTCTGTGGTGTGTGTTGTGTGTGGCGTGTGGTGTGTGTCTGTGGTGTGTGTGGCGTGTGGTGTGTGTCTGTGGTGTGTGTGGCGTGTGGTGGGTGTGTGTGGCGTGTGTGGCGTGTGGTGGGTGTGTGTGGCGTGTGGTGGGTGTGTGTGGCGTGTGGTGGGTGTCTGTGGTTTGTGTGGCGTGTGGTGTGTGTCTGTGGTTTGTGTGGCGTGTGGTGTGTGTCTGTGGTTTGTGTGGCGTGTGGTGTGTGTCTGTGGTTTGTGTGGCGTGTGGCGTGTGGTGTGTGTCTGTGGTGTGTGTGGCGTGTGGTGTGTGTCTGTGGTGTGTGTGGCGTGTGGTGTGTGTCTGTGGTGTGTGTGGCGTGTGGTGTGTGTCTGTGATTTGTGTGGCGTGTGGTGTGTGTCTGTGGTGTGTGTGGCGTGTGGTGTGTGTCTGTGGTGTGTGTGGCGTGTGGTGTGTGTCTGTGGTGTGTGTGGCGTGTGGTGTGTGTCTGTGGTGTGTGTGGCGTGTGGTGTGTGTCTGTGGTGTGTGTGGCGTGTGGTGTGTGTCTGTGGTGTGTGTGGCGTGTGGTGTGTGGCGTGTGGTGTGTGTAGCGTGTGGTGTGTGTCTGTGGTGTGTGTGGCGTGTGGTGTGTGTGGTGTCTGTCGTGTGTGTGGCGTGTGGTGTGTGTGGTGTGTGTCTGTGGTTTGTGTGGCGTGTGGTGTGTGTCTGTGGTTTGTGTGGCGTGTGGTATGTGGGGCGTGTGGTGTGTGTCTGTGGTGTGTGTGGCGTGTGGTGTGTGTCTGTGGTGTGGTGTGTGCCTGTGGTGTGTGTGGCGTGTGGTGTGTGTCTGTGGTGTGTGTGGTGTGTGGCGTGTGGTGTGTGTCTGTGGTTTGTGTGGCGTGTGGTGTGTGTCTGTGGTTTGTGTGGCGTGTGGTGTGTGGCGTGTGGTGTGTGTGGCGTGTGGTGTGTGTCTGTGGTGTGTGTGGCGTGTGGTGTGTGTCTGTGGTGTGTGTGGTGTGTGTCTGTGGTTTGTGTGGCGTGTGGTGTGTGTCTGTGGTGTGTGTGGCGTGTGGTGTGTGTCTGTGGTGTGTGTGGCGTGTGGTGTGTGTCTGTGGTGTGTGTGGCGTGTGGTGTGTGTCTGTGGTGTGTGTGGCGTGTGGTGTGTGTCTGTGGTGTGTGTGGCGTGTGGTGTGTGTCTGTGGTGTGTGTGGCGTGTGGTGTGTGTCTGTGGTGTGTGTGGCGTGTGGTGTGTGTCTGTGGTGTGTGTGGCGTGTGGTGTGTGTCTGTGGTGTGTGTGGCGTGTGGTGTGTGTCTGTGGTGTGTGTGGCGTGTGGTGTGTGTCTGTGGTGTGTGTGGCGTGTGGTGTGTGTCTGTGGTGTGTGTGGCGTGTGGTGTGTGTCTGTGGTGTGTGTGGCGTGTGGTGTGTGTCTGTGGTGTGTGTGGCGTGTGGTGTGTGTCTGTGGTGTGTGTGGCGTGTGGTGTGTGTCTGTGGTGTGTGTGGCGTGTGGTGTGTGTAGCGTGTGGTGTGTGTGGCGTGTGGTGTGTGTCTGTGGTGTGTGTGGCGTGTGGTGTGTGTCTGTGGTGTGTGTGGCGTGTGGTGTGTGTCTGTGGTGTGTGTGGCGTGTGGTGTGTGTCTGTGGTGTGTGTGGCGTGTGGTGTGTGTCTGTGGTGTGTGTGGCGTGTGGTGTGTGTCTGTGGTGTGTGTGGCGTGTGGTGTGTGTCTGTGGTGTGTGTGGCGTGTGGTGTGTGTCTGTGGTGTGTGTGGCGTGTGGTGTGTGTCTGTGGTGTGTGTGGCGTGTGGTGTGTGTGGCTGTGGTGTGTGTGGCGTGTGGTGTGTGTGGCGTGTGGTGTGTGTGGCGTGTGGTGTGTGTCTGTGGTGTGTGTGGCGTGTGGTGTGTGTCTGTGGTTTGTGTGGCGTGTGGTGTGTGTCTGTAGTGTGTGTGACGTGTGGTGTGTGCCTGTGGTGTGTGTGACGTGTGGTGTGTGCCTGTGGTGTGTGTGGCGTGTGGTGTGTGTCTGTGGTTTGTGTGGCGTGTGGTGTGTGTCTGTGGTTTGTGTGGCGTGTGGTGTGTGTCTGTAGTGTGTGTGGCGTGTGGTGTGTGTCTGTAGTGTGTGTGACGTGTGGTGTGTGCCTGTGGTGTGTGTGGCGTGTGGTGTGTGCCTGTGGTGTGTGTGGCGTGTGGTGTGTGTAGCGTGTGGTGTGTGTCTGTGGTGTGTGTGGTGTGTGTGGCGTGTGGTGTGTGTGGTGTCTGTCGTGTGTGTGGCCTGTGGCGTGTGTTGTGTGTGTCTGTGGTGTGTGAGGCGTGTGTCTGTGGTGTGTGAGGCGTGTGTGTGTGTGTCTGTGGTGTGTGAGGCATGTGTGTGTGTGTCTGTGGTGTGTGTGGCGTGTGTGTGTGTGTCTGGTGTGTGTGGCGTGTGTGTGGTGTCTGTGGTGTGTGTGGTGTGTGTGGTGTGTGTGGCGTGTGTGTGGTGTCTGTGGTGTGTGTGGTGTGTGTGGCGTGTGTGTGGTGTCTGTGGTGTGTGTGGTGTCTGTGGTGTGTGTGGTGTCTGTGGTGTGTGTGGTGTCTGTGGCGTGTGTGGTGTGTGTGGCGTGTGTGGTGTGTGCGGCGTGTTTGTGTCTCTGGTGTGTGTGGCGTGTGTGTGTCTGTGGTGAGTGTGGCGTGTGTGTGGCGTGTGTGTGTCTGTGGTGAGTGTGGCGTGTGTGTGGCGTGTGTGTGTGTGTATGGTGTGTGTGTGGCGTGTGTGTGTCTGTGGTGTGTGTGGCGTGTGGTGTGTGTCTGTGGTGCGTGTGGTGTGTGTCTGTGGTGCGTGTGGTGTGTGTCTGTGGTGCGTGTGGTGTGTGTCTGTGGTGCGTGTGGTGTGTGTCTGTGGTGCGTGTGGTGTGTGTCTGTGGTGCGTGTGGCGTGTGGTGTGTGTCTGTGGTGCGTGTGGCGTGTGGTGTGTGCCTGTGGTGCGTGTGGTGTGTGTCTGTGGTGCGTGTGGCGTGTGGTGTGTGTCTGTGGTGCGTGTGGTGTGTGTCTGTGGTGCGTGTGGTGTGTGCCTGTGGTGCGTGTGGTGTGTGCCTGTGGTGCGTGTGGTGTGTGCCTGTGGTGCGTGTGGTGTGTGCCTGTGGTGCGTGTGGCGTGTGGTGTGTGCCTGTGGTGCGTGTGGCGTGTGTCTGTGGTGCGTGTGGCGTGTGGTGAGTGTCTGTGGTGTGTGTGGCGTGTGGTGTGTGTCTGTGGTGCGTGTGGTGTGTGTCTGTGGTGCGTGTGGCGTGTGGTGTGTGTCTGTGGTGCGTGTGGTGTGCGTCTGTGGTGTGTGTGGCGTGTGGTGTGTGTCTGTGGTGTGTGTGTCTGTTTTGTGTGTGTCTGTGGTGTGTGTCTGTGGTGTGTGTCTGTGGTGTGTGGTGCGTGTGGTGTGTGTCTGTGGTGCGTGTGGCGTGTGCCTGTGGTGCGTGTGGCGTGTGCCTGTGGTGCGTGTGGCGTGTGCCTGTGGCGCGTGTGGCGTGTGCCTGTGGCGCGTGTGGCGTGTGCCTGTGGCGCGTGTGGCGTGTGCCTGTGGTGCGTGTGGCGTGTGCCTGTGTGGCGTGTACCTGTGGTGCGTGTGGCGTGTGGTGTGTGTCTGTGGTGTGTGTGGCGTGTGGTGTGTGTGGCGTGTGGTGTGTGTCTGTGGTGCGTGTGGCGTGTGCCTGTGGTGCGTGTGGCGTGTGCCTGTGGTGCGTGTGGCGTGTGCCTGTGGTGCGTGTGGCGTGTGCCTGTGGTGCGTGTGGCGTGTGCCTGTGGTGCGTGTGGCGTGTGCCTGTGGTGCGTGTGGCGTGTGGTGTGTGCCTGTGGTGCGTGTGGCGTGTGGTGTGTCTGTGGTGCGTGTGGTGTGTGTCTGTGATGCGTGTGGTGTGTGTCTGTGATGCGTGTGGTGTGTGTCTGTGGTGTGTGTCTGTGGTGTGTGTGGTGTGTGTCTGTGGTGCGTGTGGTGTGTGTCTGTGGTGTGTGTGGTGTGTGTGGCGAGTGGTGTCTGTGGTGTGTGTGGTGTGTGTGGCGAGTGGTGTCTGTCGTGTGTGTGGCGTGTGGTGTGTGTGGTGTCTGTCGTGTGTGTGGCGTGTGGTGTGTGTGGCGTGTGGTGTGTGTGGCGTGTGTTGTGTGTGTCTGTGGTGTGTGTGTGTCTGTGGTGTGTGTGGTGTGTGTGGCGTGTGTGTGTGTGTCTGGTGTGTGTGGCGTGTGTGTGGTGTCTGTGGTGTGTGTGTCTGGTGTGTGTGGCGTGTGTGTGGTGTCTGTGGTGTGTGTGGCGTGTGGTGTGTGTCTGTGGTGTGTGGCGTGTGGTGTGTGTCTGTGGTGTGTGTGGCGTGTGGTGTGTGTCTGTGGTGTGTGTGGCGTGTGGTGTGTGTCTGTGGTGTGTGTGGCGTGTGGTGTGTGGCGTGTGGTGTGTGTGGCGTGTGGTGTGTGTCTGTGGTGTGTGTGGCGTGTGTGTGTCTGTGGTGTGTGTGGCGTGTGTGTGTGTCGTGTGTGTGTGTCTGTGTGTGTGTGTGGTGTGTGTGTCTGTGTGTGGTGTGTGTGTCTGTGTGTGGTGTGTGTGTCTGTGTGTGGTGTGTG
>NW_028270162.1:62976989-62979489 GCF_037043375.1 Chiloscyllium plagiosum
AGCACACACCACACACACAAGCACACACCACACACACACACACAAGCACACACCACACACACACACACAAGCACACACCACACACACACACAAGCACACACCATACACACACACAAGCACACATCACACACACACACACGCACACATCACACACACACACGCACACATCACACACACACACAAGCACACACCACACAAGCACACACCAGACACACACAAACACACACCACACACACACACCACACACACACCACACACACACACACACACAAGCACACACCACACACACACACACAAGCACACACCACACACACACACACACACAAGCACACACCACACACACACACACACAAGCACACACCACACACACACACACAAGCACACACCACACACACACAAGCACACACCGCACACACACACAAGCACACACCACACACAAGCACACACCACACACACACACGCACACACGAACACACACACACACCACACACACACACACAAGCACACACCACACACACACACACAAGCACACACCACACACATACACAAGCACACACACACACAACACACACAAGCACACACCACACACACAAGCACACACCACACACACACACAACCACACACCACACACACAAGCACACACCACACGCACACACAAGCACACACCACACGCACACACAAGCACACACCACACACACACAAGCACACACCACACACACACAAGCACACAACACACAAGCAAACACAACACACACACACACACACACACACACACAAGCACACACCACATACACACACAAGCACACACCACACACACACAAGCACACAACACACAAGCAAACACAACACACACACACACACACAAGCACACACCACATACACACACAAGCACACACCACACACACACAAGCACACACCACACAAGCAAACACAACACACACAAGCACACACCACACACACACACACCACACACACACACGCACACACCACACACACACAAGCACACACCACACACACACACACCACACACACAACCACACACCACACACACAAGCACACACCACACGCACACACAAGCACACACCACACGCACACACAAGCACACACCACACACACACAAGCACACACCACACACACACAAGCACACACCACACAAGCAAACACAACACACACACACGCACACACCACACACACACACACACCACACACACAAGCACACACCACACACACACACAAGCACACACCACACACACACACCACACACACAACCACACACCACACACACAAGCACACACCACACGCACACACAAGCACACACCACACGCACACACAAGCACACACCACACACACACAAGCACACACCACACACACAAGCACACAACACACAAGCAAACACAACACACACACACACACACACACAAACACACACCACATACACACACAAGCACACACCACACACACACAAGCACACACCACACACGCAAACACAACACACACAAGCACACACCACACACACACACACCACACACACGCATGCACACACCACACACACACACACACACACACAAGCACACACCACATACACACACAAGCACACACCACACACACACAAGCACACACCACACACACACACCACACACACACACAAGCACACACCACACACACACACAAGCACACACCACACACACACACAAGCACACACCACACAAGCACACACAAGCACACACCACACACACACACAAGCACACACCACACACACACAAGCACACACCACACACACACAAAAGCACACACCACACACACACGCACACTCAACACATACACAAGCACACACGACACACACACACAAGCACACACGACACACAGACACAAGCACACACGACACACACACACAAGCACACACCACACACAGACACAAGCACACAACACACACACAAGCACACACCACACACACAGACACACGCCACACACAGACACACACCACACACACAGACACAAGCACACACCACACACACAGACACAAGTACACACCACACACACAGACACAAGTACACACCACACACACATACACAAGCACACACCACACACACAGACACAAGCACACACACACAAGCACACACCACACACACACACAAGCACACACCACACCTACAAGCACACACCACACACACAGACACAAGCACACACCACACACACAGACACAAGCACACACCAAACACACACACTCAAGCACACACCATACACCACACACAAGCACACACCACACACACACACAAGCACACACCACACACACACACAAGCACACACCACACACACCACACACCACACACACACACACACCACACACACACACACAAGCACAAACCACACACACACAAGCACACACCACACACACACAAGCACACACCACACACACACACAAGCACACACCACACACACACACAAGCACACACCACACACACACACACCACACACCACACACACACACCACACACCACAC
>NW_028270162.1:62991989-62994489 GCF_037043375.1 Chiloscyllium plagiosum
GACACAAGCACACACCACACACACAGACACAAGCACACACCAAACACACACACTCAAGCACACACCATACACCACACACAAGCACACACCACACACACACACACAAGCACACACCACACACACACACACAAGCACACACCACACACACACACAAGCACACACCACACACACACACAAGCACACACCACACACACATACACAAGCACACACCACACACACAGACACAAGCACACACCAAACACACAGACACACACCACACACACAGACACAAGCACACACCACACACACAGACACAAGCACACACCACACACACAGACACAAGCACACACCACACACACAGACACAAGCACACACCACACACAAGCACACACCACACACAAGCACACACACGCACACACCCCACACCCCACACACGCACACACCACACACAGGCACACACCACACACAGGCACAAGTAACACCACATGGGCACACGCACAAGCAAACACCACACACACACAAGCACGCACCACACACACACACACAAGCACGCACCACACACACACACACAAGCACGCACCACACACACACAAGCACACACCACACACACACCACACACAAGCACACACCACACACACAAGCACACAGACACAAGCACACAGACACAAGCACACACCACACACATACACAAGCACACACCACACACACCACACACACACACAAGCATACACCACACACACACACAAGCACACACCACACACACACACAAGCACACACCACAAGCACACACAGAAGCACACACCACACACACACGCACACACCACACACACAAGCACACACCACACACACACACAAGCACACACACACACAAGCACACACCACACACAAGCACACACCACACACAAGCACACACCACACACGCACACACCACACACACACGCACACACACACACACACGCACACACCACACACACACAAGCACACACCACACACACACACACAAGCACACACCACACACACATTCACAAGCACACACACACACACACAAGCACACACCACACACACAAGCACACACCACACACACAACACACACACCACACACACAACACACACACCACACACACAACACACACAAGCACACACCACACACACAAGCACACACCACACACACAAGCACACACCACACACACACCACAAACACACACCACACACACAAGCACACACCACACACACAAGCACACACCACACACACACCACAAACACACACACCACACACACAAACACCACACACACACCACACACACACACAAGCACACACCTCACACACAAGCACACACCACACACACAAGCACACACCACACGCACACACCACACACACAAGCACACACCACACGCACACACCACACACACACACAAGCACACACCACACACACACACACAAGCACACACCACACACACACACAAGCAAACACCACACACACACACAAGCACACACCACACACACACACAAGCACACACCACACACACACACAAGCACACACCACACACACACACACACACAAGCACACACCACACACACACACACAAGCACACACCACACACACACACAAGCAAACACCACACACACACACAAGCACACACCACACACACACACAAGCACACACCACACACACACACAAGCACACACCACACACACACACACACACAAGCACAAATCACACACACACACGCACACATCACACACACACACACAAGCACACACCACACAAGCACACACCACACACACGCAAACACACACCACACACACACACCACACACACACACCACACACACACACCACACACACACACCACACACACACACACAAGCACACACCACACACACACACACAAGCACACATCACACACACACACAAGCACACATCACACACACACACACGCACACATCACACACACACACACAAGCACACACCACACAAGCACACACCACACACACACACAAGCACACACCACACACACAAGCACACACCACACACACACACACACAAGCACACACCACACACACACACAAGCACACACCACACACACACACAAGCGCAAACCACACACACACACACGCACACATCACACACACACACACAAGCACACACCACACACACACACACACAAGCACACACCACACACACACACACAAGCACACACCACACACACACACACAAGCACACACCACACACACACACAAGCACAAACCACACACAAGCACACACCACACACACACACGCACACACCACACAAGCACACACAAGCACACACCACACACACAAAGCACACACCACACACACACACAAGCACACACCACACACACACACACAATCACACAAGCATACACAAACACACGCCACACACACAGACACAAACACATGCCACACACACAGACACAAGCACACGCCACACACACAGACACAAGCACACACACAAGCACACCACACACACAAGCACACAACACAAACACACACAAGCAC
>NW_028270162.1:62999489-63004489 GCF_037043375.1 Chiloscyllium plagiosum
ACACACACACAGACACAAGCACACACCACACACACACACACCACACACACACACACACCACACACACACACAAGCACACACCACACACACAAGCACACACCACACACACACAACACACACACAACACACACACACACACAACTCACACACACACACACAAGCACACACACACACACAAGCACACACCACAAACACAAGCACACACCACACACACACGCACACACCACAGACACACTCAAGCACACACCACACACACAAGCACACACCACACACACAAGCACACACATCACACAAGCACACACACACAGACACAAGCACACACCACACACACACACAGACACAAGAACACACACACAGACACAAGCACACACCACACACACACACACAAGCACACACACACACACAAGCACACACCACACACAAGCACACACCACACACAAGCACACACCACACACACACAAGCACACACCACGCACACACCACACACACAAGCACACACCACACACACACACAAGCACACACCACACACACACACAAGCACACACACACACACACACACAAGCACACACCACACACACACACACCACACACACACACACGCACCACACACACACACAAGCACACACCACACACACACACAAGCACACACCACACACACAAGCACACACCACACACACAAGCACACACCACACACAAGCACACACCACACAAGCACACACCACACACACACAAGCACACACCACACACCACACAAGCACACACCACACACCACACACACACACAAGCACACACCACACACCACACACACACACCACACACACACACGCACACACCACACACACACACTCAGACACAAGCACACACACACAGACACAAGCACACACCACACACACACACACACAAGCACACACCACACACAAGCACACACCACACACAAGCACACACCACACACACAGACACAAGCACACACCACACACACACACACACAAGCACACACCACACACACACACAAGCACACACCACACACACACACAAGCACACACCACACACACACACAAGCACACACCACACACACAAGCACACACACACACAGACACAAGCACACACCACACACACACAAGCACACACCACACACACACACAAGCACACACCACACACACAAGCACACACCACACAAGCACACACCACACACACACACACCACACACACACACACCACACACACACACAAGCACACACCACACACCACACAAGCACACACCACACACACACACACACACACAAGCACACACCACAAACACACACACAAGCACACACCACACACACAAGCACACACCACACACACACACAAGCACACACCCAAGCACACACCACACACACAAGCACACACCACACACACACACACACACAAGCACACACAGACACAAGCACACACCACACTCGCACACACCACACACACGCACACACCACACTCGCACACACCACACACACAACACACGCACACACCACACACACACACACACCCACACACACAAGTACACACCACACACACACACACAAGCACACACCACACACACAAGCACACACCACACACACACACCACACACCACACACACAAGCACACACACACCACACACAAGCACACACACACACCACACACACACACAAGCACACACAAGCACAGACACACACACACAAGCACAGACACAAGCACACACCACACACAGACACAAGCACACACCACACACACACACAAGCACACACCACACACAAGCACACACCACACACACAAGCACACACCACACACAAGCACACACCACACACACACAAGCACACACCACACACACACAAGCACACACCACACACCACACCAGCACACACCACACACACACACAAGCACACACCACACACACACACACAAGCACACACCACACACAAGCACACACCACACACAAGCACACACCACACACACACACAAGCACACACGACACACGCACACACCACACACACACACACACCACACACACACAAGCACACACCACACACACACAAGCACACACCACACACACAAGCACACACATACACAAGCACACACCACACAGACACAAGCACACACCACACAGACACAAGCACACACCACACACACCACACACACACAAGCACACACCACACACACACAAGCACACACCACACACACAAGCACACACCACACACACAAGCACACACCACACACAAGCACACACACACACAAGCACACACCACACACACACAAGCACACACCACACACACACACACAAGCACACACCACACACACACAAGCACACACACACACAAGCACACACCACTCACACACAAGCACACACCACACACCACACAAGCACACACCACACACACACACACAAGCACACACCACACAACAAGTCCACACCGACCCGCCGAAGCGAAACCCACCCATTCCTCTACATTTACCCATTACCTAACACTATGGGCAATTTAGTATGGCCAATTCACCTGACCCTGCACATCTTTGGACTGTGGGTGGAAACCGGAGCACCCGGAGGAATCCCACGCAGACACTGGGAGAACGTGCAAACTCCACACAGTCAGTCGCCTGAGGCGGGAATTGAACCAGGGTCTCTGGCGCTGTGAGGCAGCAGTGCTAACCACTGTGCCACCGTGCCGCCCATACTTGTGTGCTTGTGTGTGTGTGTGGTATGTGCTTGTGTGTGTGTGTGGTGTGTGCTTGTGTGTGTGTGTGGTGTGTGCTTGTGTGTGTGTGTGGTGTGTGCTTGTGTGTGTGGTGTGTGCTTGTGTGTTGTGTGTGTTTGTGTGTGTGGTGTGTGCTTGTGTGCGTGGTGTGTGTGGTGTGAGCTTGTGTGTGTGGTGTGTGCTTGTGTGTGTGTGTGCTTGTGTGTGTGTGTGCTTGTGTGTGTGTGTGGTGTGTGCTTGTGTGTGTGTGTGGTGTGTGCTTGTGTGTGTGTGGTGTGTGCTTGTGTGTGTGTGTGGTGTGTGCTTGTGTGTGTGTGTGGTGTGTGCTTGTGCGTGTGGTGTGTGCTTGTGTGTGTGGTGTGTGCTTGTGTGTGTGGTGTGTGCTTGTGTGTGGTGTGTGTGTGTGTGGTGTGTGCTTGTGTGTGTGGTGTGTGCTTGTGTGTGTGTATGGTGTGTGCTTGTGTGTATGTGTGTTGTGTGTGTGCTTGTGTATGTGTGTGGTGTGTGCTTGTGTGTGTGTGCTTGTGTATGTGTGTGGTGTGTGCTTGTGTGTGTGTGCTTGTGTATGTGTGTGGTGTGTGCTTGTGTGTATGTGCTTGTGTGTGTGTGTGTGGTGTGTGCTTGCGTGTGTGGTGTGTGCTTGTGTGTGTGTGGTGTGTGCTTGTGTGTGTGTGGTTTGTGCTTGTGTGTGTGTGTGGTGTGTGCTTGTGTGTATGTGTGTGGTGTGTGTTTGTGTGTGTGTTGTGGTGTGTGCTTGTGTGTTGTGTGTGTTTGTGTGTGTGGTGTGTGCTTGTGTGTGTGTGTGCTTGTGTGTGTGGTGTGTGCTTGTGTGTGTGTGTGCTTGTGTGTGTGTGTGTGTGCTTGTGTGTGTGTGTGTGTGCTTGTGTGTGTGTGTGGTGTGTGCTTGTGTGTGTGTGTGGTGTGTGCTTGTGTGTGTGTGTGGTGTGTGCTTGTGTGTGTGTGTGGTGTGTGCTTGTGTGTGGTGTGTGTGTGTGGGTGGTGTGTGTGTGTGGTGTGTGCTTGTGTGTGGTGTGTGTGTGTGGTGTGTGCTTGTGTGTGGGTGTGGTGTGTGCTTGGGTGTGGTGTGTGCTTGGGTGTGGTGTGTGCTTGTGTGTGGTGTGTGCTTGTGTGTGTGTGTGTGTGGTGTGTGCTTGTGTGTGGTGTGTGCTTGTGTGTGGTGTGTGCTTGTGTGTGTGTGTGTGGTGTGTGCTTGTGTGGGTGTGTGTGGTGTGTGCTTGTGTGGTGTGTGCTTGTGTGTGTGTGGTCTGCTTGTGTGTGTGTGTGTGGTGTGTGCTTGTGTGTGGTGTGTGCTTGTGTGTGTGTGTGTGTGTGGTGTGTGCTTGTGTGTGGTGTGTGCTTGTGTGTGTGTGTGTGGGTGTGTGTGGTGTGTGCTTGTGTGGTGTGTGCTTGTGTCTGTGCCTGTGTGTGTGGTGTTTCCTTGTGTCTGTGCCTGTGCCTGTGTGTGTGGTGTTTGCTTGTGTCTGTGCCTGTGTGTGTGGTGTTTGCTTGTGTCTGTGCCTGTGTGTGTGGTGTTTGCTTGTGTCTGTGCCTGTGTGTGTGGTGTGTGCTTGTGTCTGTGCCTGTGTGTGTGTGTGTGTGGTGTTTGCTTGTGTGTGTGTGGTGTTTGCCTGTGTCTGTGCGTGTGTGGTGTTTGCCTGTGTCTGTGCCTGTGTGTATGTGGTGTTGGCTTGTGTCTGTGCCTGTGTGTATGGTTGTGTTTGCCTGTGCCTGTGTGTTTGTGGTGTTTGCTTGTGTGTGTGCGGTGTGTGCTGGTGTGTGTGTGGTGTGTGTGTGTGGTGTGTGCTTGTGTGTGTGTGGTGTGTGCTTGTGTCTGTGTGTGTGGTGTGTGCTTGTGTCTGTGTGTGTGGTGTGTGCTTGTGTCTGTGTGTGTGGCGTGTGCTTGTGTCTGTGTGTGTGGCGTGTGCTTGTGTCTGTGTGTGTGGCGTGTGTTTGTGTCTGTGTGTGTGGTGTGTGTTTGTGTCTGTGTGTGTGGTGTGTGTTTGTGTCTGTGCGTGCTGTGTGCTGTAGTGTGCTGGTGTGTGTGGTGTGTGCTTGTGTGTGTGGTGTGTGCTTGTGTCTGTACGTGCTGTGTGCTGGTGTGTGTGGAGTGTGTGGTGTGTGCTTGTGGTGCGTCTTTGTGTGTGTGGTGCGTGTGCTGTGTGTGGTGTGTGCTTGTGTGTGTGGTGTGCTTGTGTCTGTGTGTTTGTGTGTGGTGTGTGTTTGTGTGTGGTGTGTGTTTGTGTGTGGTGTGTGTTTGTGTGTGGTGTGTGCTTGTGTTTGTGTGTGGTGTGT
>NW_028270162.1:63006989-63019489 GCF_037043375.1 Chiloscyllium plagiosum
TTGCGTGTTTGTGTGTGTGTTGCGTGTTTGTGTGTGTGTTGCGTGTTTGTGTCTGTGCCTGTGTGTGTGGTGTTTGTCTGTGTCTGTGCCTGTGTGTGTGTGTGTGTTGTTTGCTTGTGTCTGTGCCTGTGTGTGTGGTGTTTGCTTGTGTCTGTGCCTGTGTGTGGTGTGTTTGCTTGTGTCTGTGAATGTGTGTGTGGTGTTTGCTTGTGCCTATGCCTGTGTGTGTGTGTGTGGTGTTTGCTTGTGTGTGTGTGTGTGTGGTGTTTGCTTGTGTGTGTGTGTGTGTGTGGTGTTTGCTTGTGTGTGTGTGTGTGTGTGGTGTTTGCTTGTGTGTGTGTGTGTGTGGTGTTTGCTTGTGTGTGTGTGTGTGTGGTGTTTGCTTGTGTGTGTGTGTGTGTGGTGTTTGCTTGTGTGTGTGTGTGTGTGGTGTTTGCTTGTGTGTGTGTGTGTGGTGTTTGCTTGTGTGTGTGTGTGTGGTGTTTGCTTGTGTGTGTGTGGTGTTTGCGTGTGTGTGTGTGTGGTGTTTGCTTGTGTGTGTGCCTGTGTGGTGTTGCTTGTGCCTGTGTGTGGTGTGTGCTTGTGTGTATGCGGGTGTGGTGTGTGCTTGTGTGTGCTTGTGTCTGTGTGTGGGGTGTGTGCTTGTGTCTGTGTGTGGGGTGTAAGCTTGTGTCTGTGTGTGGTGTGCGCTTGTGTCTGTGCGTGTGGTGTGCGCTTGTGTCTGTGCGTGTGGTGTTTGCTTGTGTGTGTGTGTTTGTGGTGTTTGCTTGTGTGTGTGTGTGTGGTGTTTGTGTGTGTGTGTGTGGTGTTTGCGTGTGTGTGTGTGGTGTTTGCTTGTGTGTGTGTGTGTGGTGTTTGCGTGTGTGTGTGTGTGGTGTTTGCGTGTGTGTGTGTGTGGTGTTTGCGTGTGTGTGTGTGTGGTGTTTGCTTGTGTGTGTGTGTGTGTGGTGTTTGCGTGTGTGTGTGTGTGGTGTTTGCTTGTGTGTGTGTGTGGTGTTTGCTTGTGTGTGTGTGTGTGTGGTGTTTGCGTGTGTGTGTGTGTGTGGTGTTTGCTTGTGTGTGTGTGTGGTGTTTGCTTGTGTGTGTGTGTGTGGTGTTTGCTTGTGTGTGTGTGTGTGGTGTTTGCTTGTGTGTGTGTGTGTGTGGTGTTTGCTTGTGTGTGTGTTTGTGTGGTGTTTGCTTGTGTGTGTGTGTGTGTGGTGTTTGCTTGTGTGTGTGTGTGTGTGGTGTTTGCTTGTGTGTGTGTGTGTGTGGTGTTTGCTTGTGTGTGTGTGTGGTGTTTGCTTGTGTGTGTGGTGTTTGCTTGTGTGTGTGTGTGTGTGGTGTTTGCTTGTGTGTGTGTGTGTGTGTGTGGTGTTTGCGTGTGTGTGTGTGTGTGTGGTGTTTGCTTGTGTGTGTGTGTGTGGTGTTTGCTTGTGTGTGTGTGTGTGGTGTTTGCTTGTGTGTGTGTGTGTGGTGTTTGCTTGTGTGTGTGTGTGGTGTTTGCGTGTGTGTGTTTGTGGTGTTTGCTTGTGTGTGTGTGTGTGTGGTGTTTGCTTGTGTGTGTGTGGTGTTTGCTTGTGTGTGTGTGGTGTTTGCTTGTGTGTGTGTGTTTGTGGTGTTTGCTTGTGTGTGTGTGTTTGTGGTGTTTGCTTGTGTGTGTGTGTGTGGTGTTTGCTTGTGTGTGTGTGTGTGGTTGCTTGTGTGTGTGTGTGTGGTTGCTTGTGTGTGTGTATGTGGTGTTTGCTTGTGTGTGTGTGGTGTTTGCTTGTGTCTGTGCCTGTGTGTGTGGTGTTGGCTTGTGTCTGTGCCTGTGTGGTGTTGCTTATGCCTGTGTGTGGTGAGTGCTTGTGTGTGTGCCTGTGTGGTGTTGCTTATGCCTGTGTGTGGTGAGTGCTTGTGTGTGTGCCTGTGTGGTGTTGCTTGTGCCTGTGTGTGGTGTGTGCTTGTGTGTGTGTGTGTGTGTGTGTGGTGTTTGCTTGTGTGTGTGTGTGTGGTGTTTGCTTGTGTGTGTGTGTGTGGTGTTTGCTTGTGTGTGTGTGTGTGGTGTTTGCTTGTGTGTGTGTGTGGTGTTTGCTTGTGTGTGTGTTTGTGGTGTTTGCTTGTGTGTGTGTGTGTGGTGTTTGCTTGTGTGTGTGTGGTGTTTGCTTGTGTGTGTGTGGTGTTTGCTTGTGTGTGTGTGGTGTTTGCTTGTGTGTGTGTGGTGTTTGCTTGTGTGTGTGTGTTTGTGGTGTTTGCTTGTGTGTGTGTGTGTGGTGTTTGCTTGTGTGTGTGTGTGGTGTTTGCTTGTGTGTGTGTATGTGGTGTTTGCTTGTGTGTGTGTGTGGTGTTTGCTTGTGTGTGTGTGTGGTGTTTGCTTGTGTGTGTGTGGTGTTTGCTTGTGTGTGTGTGTGGTGTTTGCTTGTGTGTGTGTGTGGTGTTTGCTTGTGTGTGTGTGTGTGTGTGTGGTGTTTGCGTGTGTGTGTGTGTGGTGTTTGCTTGTGTGTGTGCCTGTGTGGTGTTGCTTGTGCCTGTGTGTGGTGTGTGCTTGTGTGTATGCGGGTGTGGTGTGTGCTTGTGTGTGCTTGTGTCTGTGTGTGGGGTGTGTGCTTGTGTCTGTGTGTGGGGTGTAAGCTTGTGTCTGAGTGTGGTGTGCGCTTGTGTCTGTGCGTGTGGTGTGCGCTTGTGTCTGTGCGTGTGGTGTTTGCTTGTGTGTGTGTGTTTGTGGTGTTTGCTTGTGTGTGTGTGTGTGTGGTGTTTGCGTGTGTGTGTGTGGTGTTTGCTTGTGTGTGTGTGTGTGTGGTGTTTGCTTGTGTGTGTGTGTGTGTGGTGTTTGCTTGTGTGTGTGTGTGTGTGGTGTTTGCTTGTGTGTGTGTGTGTGTGGTGTTTGCTTGTGTGTGTGTGTGTGGTGTTTGCTTGTGTGTGTGTGTGTGGTGTTTGCTTGTGTGTGTGTGTGTGTGGTGTTTGCTTGTGTGTGTGTGTGTGTGTGGTGTTTGCTTGTGTGTGTGTGTGTGTGGTGTTTGCTTGTGTGTGTGTGTGTGGTGTTTGCTTGTGTGTGTGTGTGTGTGGTGTTTGTGTGTGTGTGTGTGTGGTGTTTGCTTGTGTGTGTGTGGTGTTTGCTTGTGTGTGTGTGTGTGTGGTGTTTGCTTGTGTGTGTGTGTGGTGTTTGCTTGTGTGTGTGTGTGGTGTTTGCTTGTGTGTGTGTGTGGTGTTTGCTTGTGTGTGTGTGTGTGTGGTGTTTGCTTGTGTGTGTGTGTGTGTGGTGTTTGCTTGTGTGTGTGTGTGTGTGTGGTGTTTGCTTGTGTGTGTGTGTGTGTGGTGTTTGCTTGTGTGTGTGTGTGTGTGGTGTTTGCTTGTGTGTGTGTGTGTGTGGTGTTTGCTTGTGTGTGTGTGTGTGTGGTGTTTGCTTGTGTGTGTGTGTGTGTGGTGTTTGCTTGTGTGTGTGTGTGGTGTTTGCTTGTGTGTGTGTGTGTGGTGTTTGCTTGTGTGTGTGTGTGTGTGGTGTTTGCTTGTGTGTGTGTGTGTGTGGTGTTTGCTTGTGTGTGTGTGTGGTGTTTGCTTGTGTGTGTGTGTGTGGTGTTTGCTTGTGTGTGTGTGTGTGGTGTTTGCTTGTGTGTGTGTGTGGTGTTTGCGTGTGTGTGTTTGTGGTGTTTGCGTGTGTGTGTTTGTGGTGTTTGCTTGTGTGTGTGTGTGTGGTGTTTGCTTGTGTGTGTGTGTGTGGTGTTTGCTTGTGTGTGTGTGTGTGGTGTTTGCTTGTGTGTGTGTGGTGTTTGCTTGTGTGTGTGTGGTGTTTGCTTGTGTGTGTGTGGTGTTTGCTTGTGTGTGTGTGGTGTTTGCTTGTGTGTGTGTGGTGTTTGCTTGTGTGTGTGTGTTTGTGGTGTTTGCTTGTGTGTGTGTGTGTGGTGTTTGCTTGTGTGTGTGTGTGTGGTTGCTTGTGTGTGTGTATGTGGTGTTTGCTTGTGTCTGTGCCTGTGTGTGTGGTGTTGGCTTGTGTCTGTGCCTGTGTGGTGTTGCTTATGCCTGTGTGTGGTGAGTGCTTGTGTGTGTGCCTGTGTGGTGTTGCTTGTGCCTGTGTGTGGTGTGTGCTTGTGTGTGTGTGTGTGTGTGTGGTGTTTGCTTGTGTGTGTGTGTGGTGTTTGCTTGTGTGTGTGTGTGGTGTTTGCGTGTGTGTGTGTGTGGTGTTTGCTTGTGTGTGTGTGTGGTGTTTGCGTGTGTGTGTTTGTGGTGTTTGCTTGTGTGTGTGTGTGTGGTGTTTGCTTGTGTGTGTGTGTGTGTGGTGTTTGCTTGTGTGTGTGTGTGTGTGGTGTTTGCTTGTGTGTGTGTGTGTGTGGTGTTTGCTTGTGTGTGTGTGTGTGTGGTGTTTGCTTGTGTGTGTGTGTGGTGTTTGCTTGTGTGTGTGTGTGTGGTGTTTGCTTGTGTGTGTGTGTGTGGTGTTTGCTTGTGTGTGTGTGGTGTTTGCTTGTGTGTGTGTGTGTGGTGTTTGCTTGTGTGTGTGTGTGGTGTTTGCTTGTGTGTGTGTGTGTGTTTGTGGTGTTTGCTTGTGTGTGTGTGTGTGTGGTGTTTGCTTGTGTGTGTGTGTGGTGTTTGCTTGTGTGTGTGTGTGTGGTGTTTGCTTGTGTGTGTGGTGTTTGCTTGTGTGTGTGTGGTGTTTGCTTGTGTGTGTGTGTGTGGTGTTTGCTTGTGTGTGTGTGGTGTTTGCTTGTGTGTGTGTGTGTGGTGTTTGCTTGTGTGTGTGTGTGGTGTTTGCTTGTGTGTGTGTGTGTGTGTGTGTGCTGTTTGCTTGTGTGTGTGTGTGTGTGTGTGGTGTTTGCGTGTGTGTGTGTGTGTGGTGTTTGCGTGTGTGTGTGTGTGTGTGGTGTTTGCTTGTGTCTGTGCCTGTGTGTGTGGTGTTGGCTTGTGTGTGTGTGTGTGTGTGGTGTTTGCGTGTGTGTGTGTGTGGTGTTTGCGTGTGTGTGTGTGTGTGTGGTGTTTGCTTGTGTGTGTGTGTGTGGTGTTTGCTTCTGTGTGTGTGTGTGTGTGTGGTGTTTGCGTGTGTGTGTGTGTGGTGTTTGCGTGTGTGTGTGTGTGGTGTTTGCTTGTGTGTGTGCCTGTGTGGTGTTGCTTGTGCCTGTGTGTGGTGTGTGCTTGTGTGTATGCGGGTGTGGTGTGTGCTTGTGTGTGCTTGTGTCTGTGTGTGGGGTGTAAGCTTGTGTCTGTGTGTGGTGTGCACTTGTGTCTGTGCGTGTGGTGTGCGCTTGTGTCTGTGCGTGTGGTGTTTGCTTGTGTGTGTGTGTTTGTGGTGTTTGCTTGTGTGTGTGTGTGTGGTGTTTGCGTGTGTGTGTGTGGTGTTTGCTTGTGTGTGTGTGTGTGGTGTTTGCTTGTGTGTGTGTGTGTGGTGTTTGCTTGTGTGTGTGTGTGTGGTGTTTGCTTGTGTGTGTGTGTGTGGTGTTTGCTTGTGTGTGTGTGTGTGGTGTTTGCTTGTGTGTGTGTGGTGTTTGCTTGTGTGTGTGTGTGTGGTGTTTGCTTGTGTGTGTGTGTGTGGTGTTTGCTTGTGTGTGTGTGTGTGGTGTTTGCTTGTGTGTGTGTGTGTGGTGTTTGCTTGTGTGTGTGTGTGGTGTTTGCTTGTGTGTGTGTGTGGTGTTTGCTTGTGTGTGTGTGTGGTGTTTGCTTGTGTGTGTGTGTGGTGTTTGCTTGTGTGTGTGTGTGGTGTTTGCTTGTGTGTGTGTGTGGTGTTTGCTTGTGTGTGTGTGTGTGTGTGTGGTGTTTGCTTGTGTGTGTGTGTGTGTGGTGTTTGCTTGTGTGTGTGTGTGTGTGGTGTTTGCGTGTGTGTGTGTGTGTGGTGTTTGCGTGTGTGTGTGTGTGTGGTGTTTGCGTGTGTGTGTGTGTGTGGTGTTTGCGTGTGTGTGTGTGTGTGGTGTTTGCTTGTGTCTGTGCCTGTGTGTGTGGTGTTGGCTTGTGTGTGTGTGTGTGTGGTGTTTGCGTGTGTGTGTGTGTGGTGTTTGCGTGTGTGTGTGTGTGTGTGGTGTTTGCTTGTGTGTGTGTGTGTGGTGTTTGCTTCTGTGTGTGTGTGTGTGTGGTGTTTGCGTGTGTGTGTGTGTGGTGTTTGCGTGTGTGTGTGTGTGGTGTTTGCTTGTGTGTGTGCCTGTGTGGTGTTGCTTGTGCCTGTGTGTGGTGTGTGCTTGTGTGTATGCGGGTGTGGTGTGTGCTTGTGTGTGCTTGTGTCTGTGTGTGGGGTGTAAGCTTGTGTCTGTGTGTGGTGTGCACTTGTGTCTGTGCGTGTGGTGTGCGCTTGTGTCTGTGCGTGTGGTGTTTGCTTGTGTGTGTGTGTTTGTGGTGTTTGCTTGTGTGTGTGTGTGTGGTGTTTGCGTGTGTGTGTGTGGTGTTTGCTTGTGTGTGTGTGTGTGGTGTTTGCTTGTGTGTGTGTGTGTGGTGTTTGCTTGTGTGTGTGTGTGTGGTGTTTGCTTGTGTGTGTGTGTGTGGTGTTTGCTTGTGTGTGTGTGTGTGGTGTTTGCTTGTGTGTGTGTGTGTGGTGTTTGCTTGTGTGTGTGTGTGTGGTGTTTGCTTGTGTGTGTGTGTGTGGTGTTTGCTTGTGTGTGTGTGTGTGGTGTTTGCTTGTGTGTGTGTGTGTGGTGTTTGCTTGTGTGTGTGTGTGTGGTGTTTGCTTGTGTGTGTGTGTGTGGTGTTTGCTTGTGTGTGTGTGTGTGTGGTGTTTGCTTGTGTGTGTGTGTGTGTGGTGTTTGCTTGTGTGTGTGTGTGTGGTGTTTGCTTGTGTGTGTGTGTGTGTGGTGTTTGCTTGTGTGTGTGTGTGTGGTGTTTGCTTGTGTGTGTGTGTGGTGTTTGCTTGTGTGTGTGTGTGTGGTGTTTGCTTGTGTGTGTGTGTGTGTGGTGTTTGCTTGTGTGTGTGTGTGTGTGGTGTTTGCTTGTGTGTGTGTGTGTGTGGTGTTTGCTTGTGTGTGTGTGTGTGTGGTGTTTGCTTGTGTGTGTGTGTGTGTGGTGTTTGCTTGTGTGTGTGTGTGTGTGGTGTTTGCTTGTGTGTGTGTGTGTGTGGTGTTTGCTTGTGTGTGTGTGTGTGTGGTGTTTGCTTGTGTGTGTGTGTGTGTGGTGTTTGCTTGTGTGTGTGTGTGTGTGGTGTTTGCTTGTGTGTGTGTGTGTGTGGTGTTTGCTTGTGTGTGTGTGTGTGTGGTGTTTGCTTGTGTGTGTGTGTGTGTGGTGTTTGCTTGTGTGTGTGTGTGTGTGGTGTTTGCTTGTGTGTGTGTGTGTGGTGTTTGCTTGTGTGTGTGTGTGTGGTGTTTGCTTGTGTGTGTGTGTGTGGTGTTTGCTTGTGTGTGTGTGTGTGGTGTTTGCTTGTGTGTGTGTGTGTGGTGTTTGCTTGTGTGTGTGTGTGTGGTGTTTGCTTGTGTGTGTGTGTGTGGTGTTTGCTTGTGTGTGTGTGTGTGGTGTTTGCTTGTGTGTGTGTGGTGTTTGCTTGTGTGTGTGTGTGTGTGGTGTTTGCTTGTGTGTGTGTGTGTGTGGTGTTTGCTGGTGTGTGTGTGTGTGTGGTGTTTGCTTGTGTGTGTGTGTGTGTGTGTGGTGTTTGCTTGTGTGTGTGTGTGTGGTGTGTGCTTGTGTGTGTGTGTGTGGTGTGTGTTTGTGTGTGGTGTGTGCTTGTGTTTGTGTGTGGTGTGTGCTTGTGTTTGTGTGTGGTGTGTTCCTGTGTGTGTGGTGTGTGCTTGTGTCTGTGTGTGTGGTGTGTGCTTGTGTCTGTGTGTGTGGTGTGTGCTTGTGTCTGTGTGTGTGGTGTGTGCTTGTGTGTGTGGTGTGTGCTTGTGTGTGTGTGTGGTGTGTGCTTGTGTGTGTGTGTGGTGTGTGCTTGTGTGTGTGTGTGGTGTGTGCTTGTGTGTGTGTGTGGTGTGTGCTTGTGTGTGTGTGTGGTGTGTGCTTGTGTGTGTGTGTGGTGTGTGCTTGTGTGTGTGTGTGGTGTGTGCTTGTGTGTGTGTGTGCGTGGTGCATGGTGTGTGCTTGTGTCTGTGTGTGGTGTGTGCTTGTGTCTGTGTGTGTGGTGTGTGCTTGTGTCTGTGTGTGTGTGGTGTGTGTGTGTGTGTGGTGTGTGCTTGTGTGTGTGGTGTGTGTGTGTGTGTGGTGTGTGCTTGTGTCTGTGTGTGTGGTGTGTGCTTGTGTCTGTGTGTGGTGTGTGCTTGTGTCTGTGTGTGTGGTGTGTGCTTGTGTCTGTGTGTGTGGTGTGTGCTTGTGTCTGTGTGTGTGGTGTGTGCTTGTGTCTGTGTGTGTGCTTGTGTGTGTGTGTGTGGTGTGTGCGGTGTGTGTGTGTGTGTGGTGTGTGCTTGTGTCTGTGTGTGTGGTGTGTGTTTGTGTCTGTGTGTGTGGTGTGTGCTTGTGTCTGTGTGTGTGGTGTGTGCTTGTGTGTGTGGTGTGTGTTTGTGTGTGATGTGTGCTTGTGTCTGTGTGTGTGGTGAGTGCTTGTGTCTGTGTGTGTGGTGTGTGCTTGTGTGTGTGTGTGTGGTGTGTGCTTGTGTGTGTGTGTGTGTGGTGTGTGTGTGTGTGTGTGGTGTGTGCTTGTGTCTGTGTGTGCTTGTGTTTGTGGTGTGTGCTTGTGTCTGTGTGTGCTTGTGTGTGTGGTGTGTGCTTGTGTCTGTGTGTGGTGTGTGTGGTGTGTGCTTGTGTGTGTTTGTGTTGTGTGCTTGTGTGTGTGGTGTGTGCTTGTGTCTGTGTGTGTGGTGTGTGCTTGTGTCTGTGTGTGGTGTGTGCTTGTGTCTGTGTGTGTGGTGTGTGCTTGTGTCTGTGTTTGTGTTGTGTGTGTGGTGTGTGCTTGTGTGTGTGGTGTGTGTTTGTGTGTGATGTGTGCTTGTGTCTGTGTGTGTGGTGAGTGCTTGTGTCTGTGTGTGTGGTGTGTGCTTGTGTGTGTGTGTGGTGTGTGTGTGTGTGTGTGGTGTGTGCTTGTGTCTGTGTGTGCTTGTGTTTGTGGTGTGTGCTTGTGTCTGTGTGTGCTTGTGTGTGTGGTGTGTGCTTGTGTCTGTGTGTGGTGTGTGTGGTGTGTGCTTGTGTGTGTTTGTGTTGTGTGCTTGTGTGTGTGGTGTGTGCTTGTGTCTGTGTGTGTGGTGTGTGCTTGTGTCTGTGTGTGGTGTGTGCTTGTGTGTGTGTGTGGTGTGTGCTTGTGTCTGTGTGTGTGGTGTGTGCTTGTGTGTGGTGTGTGCTTGTGTCTGTGTGTGTGGTGTGTGCTTGTGTCTGTGTGTGTGGTGTGTGCTTGTGTGTGTGTGTGTGTGTGCTTGTGTCTGTGTGTGTGGTGTGTGCTTGTGTCTGTGTGTGTGGTGTGTGCTTGTGTGTGTGTGTGTGTGTGGTGTGTGCTTGTGTGTGTGTGTGTGTGGTGTGTGCTTGTGTCTGTGTGTGTGGTGTGTGCTTGTGTGTGTGTGTGTGGTGTTTGCGTGTGTGTGTGTGGTGTTTGCTTGTGTGTGTGTGTGTGGTGTTTGCTTGTGTGTGTGTGTGTGGTGTTTGCTTGTGTGTGTGTGTGTGGTGTTTGCTTGTGTGTGTGTGGTGTTTGCTTGTGTGTGTGTGTGTGGTGTTTGCTTGTGTGTGTGTGTGTGTGGTGTTTGCTTGTGTGTGTGTGTGTGTGGTGTTTGCTTGTGTGTGTGTGTGTGTGGTGTTTGCTTGTGTGTGTGTGTTTGTGGTGTTTGCTTGTGTGTGTGTGTGTGTGGTGTTTGCTTGTGTGTGTGTGTGTGGTGTTTGCTTGTGTGTGTGTGTGTGGTGTTTGCTTGTGTGTGTGTGTGTGGTGTTTGCTTGTGTGTGTGTGGTGTTTGCTTGTGTGTGTGTGTGTGGTGTTTGCTTGTGTGTGTGTGTGGTGTTTGCTTGTGTGTGTGTGTGTGTGGTGTTTGCTTGTGTGTGTGTGTGTGTGGTGTTTGCGTGTGTGTGTGTGTGTGGTGTTTGCGTGTGTGTGTGTGTGTGTGGTGTTTGCTTGTGTCTGTGCCTGTGTGTGTGGTGTTGGCTTGTGTGTGTGTGTGTGTGTGGTGTTTGCGTGTGTGTGTGTGTGGTGTTTGCGTGTGTGTGTGTGTGTGTGGTGTTTGCTTCTGTGTGTGTGTGTGTGTGTGGTGTTTGCGAGTGTGTGTGTGTGGTGTTTGCGAGTGTGTGTGTGTGGTGTTTGCGTGTGTGTGTGTGTGGTGTTTGCTTGTGTGTGTGCCTGTGTGGTGTTGCTTGTGCCTGTGTGTGGTGTGTGCTTGTGTGTATGCGGGTGTGGTGTGTGCTTGTGTGTGCTTGTGTCTGTGTGTGGGGTGTAAGCTTGTGTCTGTGTGTGGTGTGCACTTGTGTCTGTGCGTGTGGTGTGCGCTTGTGTCTGTGCGTGTGGTGTTTGCTTGTGTGTGTGTGTTTGTGGTGTTTGCTTGTGTGTGTGTGTGTGGTGTTTGCGTGTGTGTGTGTGGTGTTTGCTTGTGTGTGTGTGTGTGGTGTTTGCTTGTGTGTGTGTGTGTGGTGTTTGCTTGTGTGTGTGTGTGTGGTGTTTGCTTGTGTGTGTGTGGTGTTTGCTTGTGTGTGTGTGTGTGGTGTTTGCTTGTGTGTGTGTGTGGTGTTTGCTTGTGTGTGTGTGTGGTGTTTGCTTGTGTGTGTGTGTGTGTGTGTGTGGTGTTTGCTTGTGTGTGTGTGTGTGTGGTGTTTGCGTGTGTGTGTGTGTGTGGTGTTTGCGTGTGTGTGTGTGTGTGGTGTTTGCTTGTGTCTGTGCCTGTGTGTGTGGTGTTGGCTTGTGTGTGTGTGTGTGTGGTGTTTGCGTGTGTGTGTGTGTGGTGTTTGCGTGTGTGTGTGTGTGTGGTGTTTGCTTGTGTGTGTGTGTGTGGTGTTTGCTTGTGTGTGTGTGTGTGGTGTTTGCTTCTGTGTGTGTGTGTGTGGTGTTTGCTTCTGTGTGTGTGTGTGGGTGGTGTTTGCGTGTGTGTGTGTGTGGTGTTTGCGTGTGTGTGTGTGTGGTGTTTGCTTGTGTGTGTGCCTGTGTGGTGTTGCTTGTGCCTGTGTGTGGTGTGTGCTTGTGTGTATGCGGGTGTGGTGTGTGCTTGTGTGTGCTTGTGTCTGTGTGTGGGGTGTAAGCTTGTGTCTGTGTGTGGTGTGCACTTGTGTCTGTGCGTGTGGTGTGCGCTTGTGTCTGTGCGTGTGGTGTTTGCTTGTGTGTGTGTGTTTGTGGTGTTTGCTTGTGTGTGTGTGTGTGGTGTTTGCGTGTGTGTGTGTGGTGTTTGCTTGTGTGTGTGTGTGTGGTGTTTGCTTGTGTGTGTGTGTGTGGTGTTTGCTTGTGTGTGTGTGTGTGGTGTTTGCTTGTGTGTGTGTGTGTGGTGTTTGCTTGTGTGTGTGTGTGTGTGGTGTTTGCTTGTGTGTGTGTGTGTGTGTGGTGTTTGCTTGTGTGTGTGTGTGTGGTGTTTGCTTGTGTGTGTGTGTGGTGTTTGCTTGTGTGTGTGTGTGGTGTTTGCTTGTGTGTGTGTGTGTGGTGTTTGCTTGTGTGTGTGTGTGTGGTGTTTGCTTGTGTGTGTGTGTGTGTGGTGTTTGCTTGTGTGTGTGTGTGTGTGTGGTGTTTGCTTGTGTGTGTGTGTGTGTGGTGTTTGCTTGTGTGTGTGTGTGTGGTGTTTGCTTGTGTGTGTGTGTGTGGTGTTTGCTTGTGTGTGTGTGTGTGTGGTGTTTGCTTGTGTGTGTGTGTGTGTGGTGTTTGCTTGTGTGTGTGTGTGTGTGGTGTTTGCTTGTGTGTGTGGTGTTTGCTTGTGTGTGTGGTGTTTGCTTGTGTGTGTGTGTGTGGTGTTTGCTTGTGTGTGTGTGTGTGGTGTTTGCTTGTGTGTGTGTGGTGTTTGCTTGTGTGTGTGTGTGTGGTGTTTGCTTGTGTGTGTGTGTGTGGTGTTTGCTTGTGTGTGTGTGTGTGGTGTTTGCTTGTGTGTGTGTGTGTGTGGTGTTTGCTTGTGTGTGTGTGTGTGTGTGGTGTTTGCTTGTGTGTGTGTGTGTGTGTGGTGTTTGCTTGTGTGTGTGTGTGGTGTGTGCTTGTGTGTGTGTGTGTGGTGTGTGCTTGTGTGTGTGGTGTGCTTGTGTCTGTGTGTTTGTGTGTGTGGTGTGCTTGTGTCTGTGTGTTTGTGTGTGGTGTGTGTTTGTGTGTGCTGTGTGTTTGTGTGTGGTGTGTGCTTGTGTTTGTGTGTGGTGTGTGCTTGTGTTTGTGTGTGGTGTGTTCCTGTGTGTGTGGTGTGTGCTTGTGTCTGTGTGTGTGGTGTGTGCTTGTGTCTGTGTGTGTGGTGTGTGCTTGTGTCTGTGTGTGTGGTGTGTGCTTGTGTCTGTGTGTGTGGTGTGTGCTTGTGTCTGTGTGTGTGGTGTGTGCTTGTGTGTGTGGTGTGTGCTTGTGTGTGTGTGTGGTGTGTGCTTGTGTGTGTGTTTGGTGTGTGCTTGTGTCTGTGTGTGTGGTGTGTGCTTGTGTATGTGTGTGTGGTGTGTGCTTGTGTGTGTGTGTGGTGTGTGCTTGTGTGTGTGTGTGGTGTGTGCTTGTGTGTGTGTGTGGTGTGTGCTTGTGTGTGTGTGTGGTGTGTGCTTGTGTGTGTGTGTGGTGTGTGCTTGTGTGTGTGTGGTGTGTG
>NW_028270162.1:63024489-63046989 GCF_037043375.1 Chiloscyllium plagiosum
TGCTTGTGTGTGTGTGTGGTGTTTGCTTGTGTGTGTGTGTGGTGTTTGCTTGTGTGTGTGTGTGGTGTTTGCTTGTGTGTGTGTGTGGTGTTTGCGTGTGTGTGTTTGTGGTGTTTGCTTGTGTGTGTGTGTGTGGTGTTTGCTTGTGTGTGTGTGTGTGGTGTTTGCTTGTGTGTGTGTGTGTGGTGTTTGCTTGTGTGTGTGTGTGTGGTGTTTGCTTGTGTGTGTGTGTGTGGTGTTTGCTTGTGTGTGTGTGTGTGTGTGGTGTTTGCTTGTGTGTGTGTGTGTGGTGTTTGCTTGTGTGTGTGTGTGGTGTTTGCTTGTGTGTGTGTGTGGTGTTTGCTTGTGTGTGTGTGGTGTTTGCTTGTGTGTGTGTGTGGTGTTTGCGTGTGTGTGTTTGTGGTGTTTGCTTGTGTGTGTGTGTGTGGTGTTTGCTTGTGTGTGTGTGTGTGGTGTTTGCTTGTGTGTGTGTGTGTGGTGTTTGCTTGTGTGTGTGTGTGTGGTGTTTGCTTGTGTGTGTGTGTGTGTGTGGTGTTTGCTTGTGTGTGTGTGTGTGTGTGGTGTTTGCTTGTGTGTGTGTGTGTGTGGTGTTTGCTTGTGTGTGTGTGTGTGTGGTGTTTGCTTGTGTGTGTGTGTGTGTGGTGTTTGCTTGTGTGTGTGTGTGTGTGGTGTTTGCTTGTGTGTGTGTGTGTGTGGTGTTTGCTTGTGTGTGTGTGTGTGTGGTGTTTGCTTGTGTGTGTGTGTGTGGTGTTTGCTTGTGTGTGTGTGTGTGGTGTTTGCTTGTGTGTGTGTGTGTGTGGTGTTTGCTTGTGTGTGTGTGTGTGTGGTGTTTGCTTGTGTGTGTGTGTGTGGTGTTTGCTTGTGTGTGTGTGTGTGTGGTGTTTGCTTGTGTGTGTGTGTGTGGTGTTTGCTTGTGTGTGTGTGTGTGTGGTGTTTGCTTGTGTGTGTGTGTGGTGTTTGCTTGTGTGTGTGTGTGTGTGGTGTTTGCTTGTGTGTGTGTGTGTGTGGTGTTTGCTTGTGTGTGTGTGTGTGTGGTGTTTGCTTGTGTGTGTGTGTGTGTGTGTGGTGTTTGCTTGTGTGTGTGTGTGTGTGGTGTTTGCTTGTGTGTGTGTGTGTGTGGTGTTTGCTTGTGTGTGTGTGTGTGTGGTGTTTGCTTGTGTGTGTGTGTGTGTGGTGTTTGCTTGTGTGTGTGTGTGTGTGGTGTTTGCTTGTGTGTGTGTGTGTGTGGTGTTTGCTTGTGTGTGTGTGTGTGTGTGGTGTTTGCTTGTGTGTGTGTGTGTGTGTGGTGTTTGCTTGTGTGTGTGTGTGTGTGTGGTGTTTGCTTGTGTGTGTGTGTGTGTGGTGTTTGCTTGTGTGTGTGTGTGGTGTTTGCTTGTGTGTGTGGTGTTTGCTTGTGTGTGTGTGTGGTGTTTGCGTGTGTGTGTTTGTGGTGTTTGCTTGTGTGTGTGTGTGTGGTGTTTGCGTGTGTGTGTGTGGTGTTTGCGTGTGTGTGTGTGGTGTTTGCGTGTGTGTGTGTGGTATTTGCTTGTGTGTGTGTGGTGTTTGCTTGTGTGTGTGTGGTGTTTGCTTGTGTGTGTGTGTTTGTGGTGTTTGCTTGTGTGTGTGTGTGGTGTTTGCTTGTGTGTGTGTGTGTGGTTGCTTGTGTGTGTGTGTGTGGTGTTTGCTTGTGTGTGTGTGTGTGTGGTGTGTGCTTGTGTGTGTGTGTGTGTGTGGTGTTTGCTTGTGTGTGTGTGTGTGGTGTTTGCTTGTGTGTGTGTGGTGTTTGCTTGTGTGTGTGTGGTGTTTGCTTGTGTGTGTGTGTGTGGTGTTTGCTTGTGTGTGTGTGTGGTGTTTGCTTGTGTGTGTGTGTGGTGTTTGCGTGTGTGTGTTTGTGGTGTTTGCTTGTGTGTGTGTGTGTGGTGTTTGCTTGTGTGTGTGTGGTGTTTGCTTGTGTGTGTGTGGTGTTTGCTTGTGTGTGTGTGTTTGTGGTGTTTGCTTGTGTGTGTGTGTTTGTGGTGTTTGCTTGTGTGTGTGTGTGTGTGGTGTTTGCTTGTGTGTGTGTGTGTGTGGTTGCTTGTGTGTGTGTGTGTGGTTGCTTGTGTGTGTGTATGTGGTGTTTGCTTGTGTCTGTGCCTGTGTGTGTGGTGTTGGCTTGTGTCTGTGCCTGTGTGGTGTTGCTTATGCCTGTGTGTGGTGAGTGCTTGTGTGTGTGCCTGTGTGGTGTTGCTTGTGCCTGTGTGTGGTGTGTGCTTGTGTGTGTGTGTGTGGTGTTTGCTTGTGTGTGTGTGTGTGTGGTGTTTGCTTGTGTGTGTGTGTGTGGTGTTTGTGTGTGTGTGTGTGTGGTGTTTGTGTGTGTGTGTGTGTGGTGTTTGCTTGTGTCTGTGCCTGTGTGTGTGGTGTTTGCTTGTGTGTGTGTGTGTGTGGTGTTTGCTTGTGTGTGTGTGTGTGTGGTGTTTGCTTGTGTGTGTGTGTGTGTGGTGTTTGCTTGTGTGTGTGTGTGTGGTGTTTGCTTGTGTGTGTGTGGTGTTTGCTTGTGTGTGTGTGTGTGGTGTTTGCTTGTGTGTGTGTGTGTGGTGTTTGCTTTTGTGTGTGTGTGTGTGGTGTTTGCTTTTGTGTGTGTGTGTGTGGTGTTTGCTTGTGTGTGTGTGTGTGTGGTGTTTGCTTGTGTGTGTGTGTGTGTGTGGTGTTTGCTTTTGTGTGTGTGTGTGTGGTGTTTGCTTTTGTGTGTGTGTGTGTGGTGTTTGCTTGTGTGTGTGTGTGTGTGGTGTTTGCTTGTGTGTGTGTGTGTGTGGTGTTTGCTTGTGTGTGTGTGTGTGTGGTGTTTGCTTGTGTGTGTGTGTGTGGTGTTTGCTTTTGTGTGTGTGTGTGTGGTGTTTGCTTGTGTGTGTGTGTGTGTGGTGTTTGCTTGTGTGTGTGTGTGTGGTGTTTGCTTGTGTGTGTGTGTGTGTGGTGTTTGCTTGTGTGTGTGTGTGTGTGGTGTTTGCTTGTGTGTGTGTGTGTGGTGTTTGCTTTGTGTGTGGTGTTTGCTTGTGTGTGTGTGTGGTGTTTGCTCGTGTGTGTGTGTGGTGTTTGCGTGTGTGTGTTTGTGGTGTTTGCTTGTGTGTGTGTGTGTGGTGTTTGCTTGTGTGTGTGTGTGTGGTGTTTGCTTGTGTGTGTGTGTGTGTGTGGTGTTTGCTTGTGTGTGTGTGTGTGTGGTGTTTGCTTGTGTGTGTGTGTGTGGTGTTTGCTTGTGTGTGTGTGTGTGTGGTGTTTGCTTGTGTGTGTGTGTGTGGTGTTTGCTTGTGTGTGTGTGTGTGGTGTTTGCTTGTGTGTGTGTGTGTGGTGTTTGCTTGTGTGTGTGTGTGTGGTGTTTGCTTGTGTGTGTGTGTGGTGTTTGCTTGTGTGTGTGTGTGTGGTGTTTGCTAGTGTGTGTGTGTGTGTGGTGTTTGCTTGTGTGTGTGTGTGTGTGGTGTTTGCTTGTGTGTGTGTGTGTGGTGTTTGCGTGTGTGTGTGTGTGTGGTGTTTGCTTGTGTCTGTGCCTGTGTGTGTGGTGTTGGCTTGTGTGTGTGTGTGTGTGGTGTTTGCGTGTGTGTGTGTGTGGTGTTTGCGTGTGTGTGTGTGTGGTGTTTGCTTGTGTGTGTGTGTGTGTGGTGTTTGCTTGTGTGTGTGTGTGTGTGGTGTTTGCTTGTGTGTGTGTGTGTGTGGTGTTTGCTTGTGTGTGTGTGTGTGTGGTGTTTGCTTGTGTGTGTGTGTGTGGTGTTTGCGTGTGTGTGTGTGTGTGGTGTTTGCTTGTGTCTGTGCCTGTGTGTGTGGTGTTGGCTTGTGTGTGTGTGTGTGTGGTGTTTGCGTGTGTGTGTGTGTGGTGTTTGCGTGTGTGTGTGTGTGGTGTTTGCGTGTGTGTGTGTGTGGTGTTTGCTTGTGTGTGTGTGTGTGTGGTGTTTGCTTGTGTGTGTGTGTGTGTGGTGTTTGCTTGTGTGTGTGTGTGTGGTGTTTGCTTGTGTGTGTGTGTGTGGTGTTTGCTTGTGTGTGTGTGTGTGGTGTTTGCTTGTGTGTGTGTGTGTGGTGTTTGCTTGTGTGTGTGTGTGTGTGGTGTTTGCTTGTGTGTGTGTGTGTGTGGTGTTTGCTTGTGTGTGTGTGTGTGTGGTGTTTGCTTGTGTGTGTGTGTGTGTGGTGTTTGCTTGTGTGTGTGTGTGTGTGGTGTTTGCTTGTGTGTGTGTGTGTGTGGTGTTTGCGTGTGTGTGTGTGTGGTGTTTGTGTGTGTGTGTGTGTGGTGTTTGCTTGTGTCTGTGCCTGTGTGTGTGGTGTTTGCTTGTGTGTGTGTGTGTGTGGTGTTTGCTTGTGTGTGTGTGTGTGTGGTGTTTGCTTGTGTGTGTGTGTGGTGTTTGCTTGTGTGTGTGTGTGTGGTGTTTGCTTGTGTGTGTGTGGTGTTTGCTTGTGTGTGTGTGTGTGGTGTTTGCTTGTGTGTGTGTGTGTGGTGTTTGCTTGTGTGTGTGTGTGTGGTGTTTGCTTTTGTGTGTGTGTGTGTGGTGTTTGCTTTTGTGTGTGTGTGTGTGGTGTTTGCTTGTGTGTGTGTGTGTGTGGTGTTTGCTTGTGTGTGTGTGTGTGTGGTGTTTGCTTTTGTGTGTGTGTGTGTGGTGTTTGCTTTTGTGTGTGTGTGTGTGGTGTTTGCTTGTGTGTGTGTGTGTGTGGTGTTTGCTTGTGTGTGTGTGTGTGTGGTGTTTGCTTGTGTGTGTGTGTGGTGTTTGCTTTTGTGTGTGTGTGTGTGGTGTTTGCTTGTGTGTGTGTGTGTGTGGTGTTTGCTTGTGTGTGTGTGTGTGGTGTTTGCTTTTGTGTGTGTGTGTGTGGTGTTTGCTTGTGTGTGTGTGTGTGTGGTGTTTGCTTGTGTGTGTGTGTGTGGTGTTTGCTTGTGTGTGTGTGTGTGGTGTTTGCTTGTGTGTGTGTGTGTGTGGTGTTTGCTTGTGTGTGTGTGTGTGTGGTGTTTGCTTGTGTGTGTGTGTGTGGTGTTTGCTTTGTGTGTGGTGTTTGCTTGTGTGTGTGTGTGGTGTTTGCTCGTGTGTGTGTGTGGTGTTTGCGTGTGTGTGTTTGTGGTGTTTGCTTGTGTGTGTGTGTGTGGTGTTTGCTTGTGTGTGTGTGTGTGGTGTTTGCTTGTGTGTGTGTGGTGTTTGCTTGTGTGTGTGTGGTGTTTGCTTGTGTGTGTGTGTGTGTGGTGTTTGCTTGTGTGTGTGTGTGTGGGGTTTGCTTGTGTGTGTGGTGTTTGCTTGTGTGTGTGTGGTGTTTGCTTGTGTGTGTGTGTTTGTGGTGTTTGCTTGTGTGTGTGTGGTGTTTGCTTGTGTGTGTGTGTGTGGTGTTTGTGTGTGTGTGTGTGTGTGTGTGTGGTGTTTGTGTGTGTGTGTGTGTGTGTGGTGTTTGCTTGTGTGTGTGTGTGTGGTGTTTGCTAGTGTGTGTGTGTGTGTGGTGTTTGCTTGTGTGTGTGTGTGTGTGGTGTTTGCTTGTGTGTGTGTGTGTGGTGTTTGCGTGTGTGTGTGTGTGTGGTGTTTGCTTGTGTCTGTGCCTGTGTGTGTGGTGTTGGCTTGTGTGTGTGTGTGTGTGGTGTTTGCGTGTGTGTGTGTGTGGTGTTTGCGTGTGTGTGTGTGTGGTGTTTGCGTGTGTGTGTGTGTGGTGTTTGCGTGTGTGTGTGTGTGGTGTTTGCTTGTGTGTGTGTGTGGTGTTTGCTTGTGTGTGTGTGTGTGTGGTGTTTGCTTGTGTGTGTGTGTGTGTGGTGTTTGCTTGTGTGTGTGTGTGTGTGGTGTTTGCTTGTGTGTGTGTGTGTGGTGTTTGCGTGTGTGTGTGTGTGTGGTGTTTGCTTGTGTCTGTGCCTGTGTGTGTGGTGTTGGCTTGTGTGTGTGTGTGTGTGGTGTTTGCGTGTGTGTGTGTGTGGTGTTTGCGTGTGTGTGTGTGTGGTGTTTGCGTGTGTGTGTGTGTGGTGTTTGCTTGTGTGTGTGTGTGTGTGGTGTTTGCGTGTGTGTGTGTGTGGTGTTTGCGTGTGTGTGTGTGTGTGGTGTTTGCGTGTGTGTGTGTGTGGTGTTTGCTTGTGTGTGTGTGTGTGTGGTGTTTGCTTGTGTGTGTGTGTGTGTGGTGTTTGCTTGTGTGTGTGTGTGTGGTGTTTGCTTGTGTGTGTGTGTGTGGTGTTTGCTTGTGTGTGTGTGTGTGGTGTTTGCTTGTGTGTGTGTGTGTGTGGTGTTTGCTTGTGTGTGTGTGTGTGTGGTGTTTGCTTGTGTGTGTGTGTGTGTGGTGTTTGCTTGTGTGTGTGTGTGTGTGGTGTTTGCTTGTGTGTGTGTGTGTGTGGTGTTTGCTTGTGTGTGTGTGTGTGTGGTGTTTGCGTGTGTGTGTGTGTGTGGTGTTTGTGTGTGTGTGTGTGTGGTGTTTGCTTGTGTCTGTGCCTGTGTGTGTGGTGTTTGCTTGTGTGTGTGTGTGTGTGGTGTTTGCTTGTGTGTGTGTGTGTGTGGTGTTTGCTTGTGTGTGTGTGTGTGTGGTGTTTGCTTGTGTGTGTGTGTGTGGTGTTTGCTTGTGTGTGTGTGGTGTTTGCTTGTGTGTGTGTGTGTGGTGTTTGCTTGTGTGTGTGTGTGTGGTGTTTGCTTGTGTGTGTGTGTGGTGTTTGCTTTTGTGTGTGTGTGTGTGGTGTTTGCTTTTGTGTGTGTGTGTGTGGTGTTTGCTTGTGTGTGTGTGTGTGTGGTGTTTGCTTGTGTGTGTGTGTGTGTGGTGTTTGCTTTTGTGTGTGTGTGTGTGGTGTTTGCTTTTGTGTGTGTGTGTGTGGTGTTTGCTTGTGTGTGTGTGTGTGTGGTGTTTGCTTGTGTGTGTGTGTGTGTGGTGTTTGCTTGTGTGTGTGTGTGGTGTTTGCTTTTGTGTGTGTGTGTGTGGTGTTTGCTTGTGTGTGTGTGTGTGTGGTGTTTGCTTGTGTGTGTGTGTGTGGTGTTTGCTTTTGTGTGTGTGTGTGTGGTGTTTGCTTGTGTGTGTGTGTGTGTGGTGTTTGCTTGTGTGTGTGTGTGTGGTGTTTGCTTGTGTGTGTGTGTGTGTGGTGTTTGCTTGTGTGTGTGTGTGTGTGGTGTTTGCTTGTGTGTGTGTGTGTGGTGTTTGCTTTGTGTGTGGTGTTTGCTTGTGTGTGTGTGTGGTGTTTGCTCGTGTGTGTGTGTGGTGTTTGCGTGTGTGTGTTTGTGGTGTTTGCTTGTGTGTGTGTGTGTGGTGTTTGCTTGTGTGTGTGTGTGTGGTGTTTGCTTGTGTGTGTGTGGTGTTTGCTTGTGTGTGTGTGGTGTTTGCTTGTGTGTGTGTGTGTGGTGTTTGCTTGTGTGTGTGTGTGTGGGGTTTGCTTGTGTGTGTGGTGTTTGCTTGTGTGTGTGTGGTGTTTGCTTGTGTGTGTGTGTTTGTGGTGTTTGCTTGTGTGTGTGTGGTGTTTGCTTGTGTGTGTGTGTGTGGTGTTTGTGTGTGTGTGTGTGTGTGTGTGTGGTGTTTGTGTGTGTGTGTGTGTGTGTGGTGTTTGCTTGTGTGTGTGTGTGTGGTGTTTGCTAGTGTGTGTGTGTGTGTGGTGTTTGCTTGTGTGTGTGTGTGTGTGGTGTTTGCTTGTGTGTGTGTGTGGTGTTTGCGTGTGTGTGTGTGTGTGGTGTTTGCTTGTGTCTGTGCCTGTGTGTGTGGTGTTGGCTTGTGTGTGTGTGTGTGTGGTGTTTGCGTGTGTGTGTGTGTGGTGTTTGCGTGTGTGTGTGTGTGGTGTTTGCGTGTGTGTGTGTGTGGTGTTTGCTTGTGTGTGTGTGTGGTGTTTGCTTGTGTGTGTGTGTGTGTGGTGTTTGCTTGTGTGTGTGTGTGTGTGGTGTTTGCTTGTGTGTGTGTGTGTGTGGTGTTTGCTTGTGTGTGTGTGTGTGGTGTTTGCGTGTGTGTGTGTGTGTGGTGTTTGCTTGTGTCTGTGCCTGTGTGTGTGGTGTTGGCTTGTGTGTGTGTGTGTGTGGTGTTTGCGTGTGTGTGTGTGTGGTGTTTGCGTGTGTGTGTGTGTGGTGTTTGCGTGTGTGTGTGTGTGGTGTTTGCTTGTGTGTGTGTGTGTGTGGTGTTTGCTTGTGTGTGTGTGTGTGTGGTGTTTGCTTGTGTGTGTGTGTGTGGTGTTTGCTTGTGTGTGTGTGTGTGGTGTTTGCTTGTGTGTGTGTGTGTGGTGTTTGCTTGTGTGTGTGTGTGTGGTGTTTGCTTGTGTGTGTGTGTGTGTGGTGTTTGCTTGTGTGTGTGTGTGTGTGGTGTTTGCTTGTGTGTGTGTGTGTGGTGTTTGCTTGTGTGTGTGTGTGTGTGGTGTTTGCGTGTGTGTGTGTGTGTGGTGTTTGTGTGTGTGTGTGTGTGGTGTTTGCTTGTGTCTGTGCCTGTGTGTGTGGTGTTTGCTTGTGTGTGTGTGTGTGTGGTGTTTGCTTGTGTGTGTGTGTGTGTGGTGTTTGCTTGTGTGTGTGTGTGTGTGGTGTTTGCTTGTGTGTGTGTGTGTGGTGTTTGCTTGTGTGTGTGTGGTGTTTGCTTGTGTGTGTGTGTGTGGTGTTTGCTTGTGTGTGTGTGTGTGGTGTTTGCTTTTGTGTGTGTGTGTGTGGTGTTTGCTTTTGTGTGTGTGTGTGTGGTGTTTGCTTGTGTGTGTGTGTGTGTGGTGTTTGCTTGTGTGTGTGTGTGTGTGGTGTTTGCTTTTGTGTGTGTGTGTGTGGTGTTTGCTTTTGTGTGTGTGTGTGTGGTGTTTGCTTGTGTGTGTGTGTGTGTGGTGTTTGCTTGTGTGTGTGTGTGTGTGGTGTTTGCTTGTGTGTGTGTGTGGTGTTTGCTTTTGTGTGTGTGTGTGTGGTGTTTGCTTGTGTGTGTGTGTGTGTGGTGTTTGCTTGTGTGTGTGTGTGTGGTGTTTGCTTTTGTGTGTGTGTGTGTGGTGTTTGCTTGTGTGTGTGTGTGTGTGGTGTTTGCTTGTGTGTGTGTGTGTGGTGTTTGCTTGTGTGTGTGTGTGTGTGGTGTTTGCTTGTGTGTGTGTGTGTGTGGTGTTTGCTTGTGTGTGTGTGTGTGGTGTTTGCTTTGTGTGTGGTGTTTGCTTGTGTGTGTGTGTGGTGTTTGCTTGTGTGTGTGTGTGGTGTTTGCTCGTGTGTGTGTGTGGTGTTTGCGTGTGTGTGTTTGTGGTGTTTGCTTGTGTGTGTGTGTGTGGTGTTTGCTTGTGTGTGTGTGTGTGGTGTTTGCTTGTGTGTGTGTGGTGTTTGCTTGTGTGTGTGTGGTGTTTGCTTGTGTGTGTGTGTGTGGTGTTTGCTTGTGTGTGTGTGTGGGGTTTGCTTGTGTGTGTGGTGTTTGCTTGTGTGTGTGTGGTGTTTGCTTGTGTGTGTGTGTTTGTGGTGTTTGCTTGTGTGTGTGTGGTGTTTGCTTGTGTGTGTGTGTGTGGTGTTTGTGTGTGTGTGTGTGTGTGTGTGTGGTGTTTGTGTGTGTGTGTGTGTGTGTGTGTGTGTGTGTGGTGTTTGCTTGTGTGTGTGTGTGTGGTGTTTGCTTGTGTGTGTGTGTGTGGTGTTTGCTTGTGTGTGTGTGTGTGGTGTTTGCTTGTGTGTGTGTGTGGTGTTTGCTCGTGTGTGTGTGTGGTGTTTGCGTGTGTGTGTTTGTGGTGTTTGCTTGTGTGTGTGTGTGTGGTGTTTGCTTGTGTGTGTGTGGTGTTTGCTTGTGTGTGTGTGGTGTTTGCTTGTGTGTGTGTGTGTGGTGTTTGCTTGTGTGTGTGTGTGTGGGGTTTGCTTGTGTGTGTGGTGTTTGCTTGTGTGTGTGTGGTGTTTGCTTGTGTGTGTGTGTTTGTGGTGTTTGCTTGTGTGTGTGTGGTGTTTGCTTGTGTGTGTGTGTGTGTGGTGTTTGTGTGTGTGTGTGTGTGTGTGTGGTGTTTGTGTGTGTGTGTGTGTGTGTGTGGTGTTTGCTTGTGTGTGTGTGGTGTTTGCTTGTGTGTGTGTGGTGTTTGCTTGTGTGTGTGTGTGTGGTGTTTGCTTGTGTGTGTGTGTGTGGTGTTTGCTTGTGTGTGTGTGTGTGGTGTTTGCTTGTGTGTGTGTGTGTGGTGTTTGCTTGTGTGTGTGTGTGTGGTGTTTGCTTGTGTGTGTGTGTGTGGTGTTTGCTTGTGTGTGTGTGTGTGGTGTTTGCTTGTGTGTGTGTGTGTGGTGTTTGCTTGTGTGTGTGTGTGTGGTGTTTGCTTGTGTGTGTGTGTGTGGTGTTTGCTTGTGTGTGTGTGTGTGGTGTTTGCTTGTGTGTGTGTGTGTGGTGTTTGCTTGTGTGTGTGTGTGTGTGGTGTTTGCTTGTGTGTGTGTGTGTGTGGTGTTTGCTTGTGTGTGTGTGTGTGCGTGGTGTTTGCTTGTGTGTGTGTGTGCGTGGTGTTTGCTTGTGTGTGTGTGTGTGTGGTGTTTGCTTGTGTGTGTGTGTGCGTGGTGTTTGCGTGTGTGTGTGTGTGGTGTTTGCTTTGTGTGTGTGTGTGGTGTTTGCTTGTGTGTGTGTGTTTGTGGTGTTTGCTTGTGTGTGTGTGTGTGGTGTTTGCTTGTGTGTGTGTGTGTGTGTGTGGTGTTTGCTTGTGTGTGTGTGTGTGGTGTTTGCTTGTGTGTGTGTGTGTGTGGTGTTTGCTTGTGTGTGTGTGTGTGTGGTGTTTGCTTGTGTGTGTGTGTGTGTGGTGTTTGCTTGTGTGTGTGTGTGTGTGTGTGGTGTTTGCGTGTGTGTGTGTGTGTGTGGTGTTTGCTTGTGTGTGTGTGTGTGTGGTGTTTGCTTGTGTGTGTGTGTGTGTGTGGTGTTTGCTTGTGTGTGTGTGTGTGGTGTTTGCTTGCGTGGGTGTGTGGTGTTTGCTTGCGTGGGTGTGGTGTTTGCTTGCGTGTGTGTGGTGTTTGCTTGCGTGTGTGTGCGTGGTGTTTGCTTGTGTGTGTGTGTGTGCGTGGTGTTTGCTTGTGTGTGTGTGTGTGTGTGGTGTTTGCTTGTGTGTGTGTGTGTGTGTGGTGTTTGCTTGTGTGTGTGTGTGTGTGTGGTGTTTGCTTGTGTGTGTGTGTGTGGTGTTTGCTTGTGTGTGTGTGTGTGTGGTGTTTGCTTGTGTGTGTGTGTGTGTGGTGTTTGCTTGTGTGTGTGTGTGCGTGGTGTTTGCGTGTGTGTGTGTGTGGTGTTTGCTTTGTGTGTGTGTGTGGTGTTTGCTTGTGTGTGTGTGGTGTTTGCTTGTGTGTGTGTGTTTGTGGTGTTTGCTTGTGTGTGTGTGTGTGGTGTTTGCTTGTGTGTGTGTGTGTGTGTGTGGTGTTTGCTTGTGTGTGTGTGTGTGTGGTGTTTGCTTGTGTGTGTGTGTGTGGTGTTTGCTTGTGTGTGTGTGTGTGTGGTGTTTGCTTGTGTGTGTGTGTGTGTGGTGTTTGCTTGTGTGGGTGTGTGTGTGGTGTTTGCTTGTGTGGGTGTGTGTGTGGTGTTTGCTTGTGTGGGTGTGTGGTGTTTGCTTGCGTGTGTGTGGTGTTTGCTTGTGTGTGTGTGTTTGTGGTGTTTGCTTGTGTGTGTGTGTGTGGTGTTTGCTTGTGTGTGTGTGTGTGTGTGTGGTGTTTGCTTGTGTGTGTGTGTGTGGTGTTTGCTTGTGTGTGTGTGTGTGGTGTTTGCTTGTGTGTGTGTGTGTGTGGTGTTTGCTTGTGTGTGTGTGTGTGTGTGTGGTGTTTGCTTGTGTGTGTGTGTGTGTGGTGTTTGCTTGTGTGTGTGTGTGTGTGTGGTGTTTGCTTGTGTGTGTGTGTGTGTGTGGTGTTTGCTTGTGTGGGTGTGTGGTGTTTGCTTGCGTGTGTGTGGTGTTTGCTTGCGTGTGTGTGGTGTTTGCTTGTGTGTGTGTGTGTGGTGTTTGCTTGTGTGTGTGGTGTGTGCTTGTGTGTGTGGTGTGTGCGGTGTGTGCTTGTGTGTGTGGTGTGTGCTTGTGTGTGTGTGTGTGCTTGTGTGTGTGTGTGGTGTGTGCTTGTGTGTGTGTGTGGTGTTTGCTTGTGTGTGTGTGTGGTGTTTGCGTGTGTGTGTTTGTGGTGTTTGCTTGTGTGTGTGTGTGTGGTGTTTGCTTGTGTGTGTGTGTGTGTCGTGTTTGCTTGTGTGTGTGTGTGGTGTGTGTGTGTGTGTGGTGTGTGGTTGTGTGTGTGTGGTGTGTGCTTTGTGTGTGTGTGGTGTGTGCTTGTGTGTGGTGTGGGCTTGTGTGTGTGGTGTGTGTGTGGTGTTTGCTTGTGTGTGTGTGTGTGTGGTGTTTGCTTGTGTGTGTGTGTGTGTGGTGTTTGCTTGTGTGGGTGTGTGGTGTTTGCTTGCGTGTGTGGTGTTTGCTTGTGTGTGTGTGTGTGCGTGGTGTTTGCTTGTGTGTGTGTGTGTGTGTGGTGTTTGCTTGTGTGTGTGTGTGCGTGGTGTTTGCGTGTGTGTGTGCGTGGTGTTTGCGTGTGTGTGTGTGTGGTGTTTGCTTTGTGTGTGTGTGTGGTGTTTGCTTGTGTGTGTGTGGTGTTTGCTTGTGTGTGTGTGTTTGTGGTGTTTGCTTGTGTGTGTGTGTGTGTGTGGTGTTTGCTTGTGTGTGTGTGTGTGGTGTTTGCTTGTGTGTGTGTGTGTGTGGTGTTTGCTTGTGTGTGTGTGTGTGTGGTGTTTGCTTGTGTGTGTGTGTGTGTGGTGTTTGCGTGTGTGTGTGTGTGTGGTGTTTGCGTGTGTGTGTGTGTGTGTGTGGTGTTTGCTTGTGTGTGTGTGTTTGTGGTGTTTGCTTGTGTGTGTGTGGTGTTTGCTTGTGTGTGTGTGTGTGTGTGTGGTGTTTGCTTGTGTGTGTGTGTGTGGTGTTTGCTTGTGTGTGTGTGTGTGGTGTTTGCTTGTGTGTGTGTGTGTGTGTGTGGTGTTTGCTTGTGTGTGTGTGGTGTTTGCTTGCGTGTGTGTGTGTGGTGTTTGCTTGCGTGTGTGTGTGTGGTGTTTGCTTGCGTGTGTGTGTGTGGTGTTTGCTTGCGTGTGTGTGTGTGTGGTGTTTGCTTGTGTGTGTGTGTGTGCGTGGTGTTTGCTTGTGTGTGTGTGTGTGTGTGTGGTGTTTGCTTGTGTGTGTGTGTGCGTGGTGTTTGCGTGTGTGTGTGTGTGTGGTGTTTGCTTTGTGTGTGTGTGTGGTGTTTGCTTGTGTGTGTGTGGTGTTTGCTTGTGTGTGTGTGTTTGTGGTGTTTGCTTGTGTGTGTGTGTGTGTGTTGTGTTTGCTTGTGTGTGTGTGTGTGGTGTTTGCTTGTGTGTGTGTGTGTGGTGTTTGCTTGTGTGTGTGTGTGTGGTGTTTGCTTGTGTGTGTGTGTGTGTGTGGTGTTTGTGTGTGTGTGTGTGTGGTGTTTGCGTGTGTGTGTGTGTGTGGTGTTTGCGTGTGTGTGTGTGTGTGTGGTGTTTGTGTGTGTGTGTGTGTGGTGTTTGCTTGTGTCTGTGCCTGTGTGTGAGGTGTTGGCTTGTGTGTGTGTGTGTGTGGTGTTTGCGTGTGTGTGTGTGTGGTGTTTGCGTGTGTGTGTGTGTGTGGTGTTTGCGTGTGTGTGTGGTGTTTGCTTGTGTGTGTGTGTGTGTGGTGTTTGCTTGTGTGTGTGTGTGTGTGTGTGGTGTTGGCTTGTGTCTGTGCCTGTGTGGTGTTGCTTATGCCTGTGTGTGGTGAGTGCTTGTGTGTGTGCCTGTGTGGTGTTGCTTGTGCCTGTGTGTGGTGTGTGCTTGTGTCTATGCGGGTGTGGTGTGTGCTTGTGTGTGCTTGTGTCTGTGTGTGGGATGTAAGCTTGTGTCTGTGTGTGGTGTGTGCTTGTGTCTGTGCGTGTGGTGTGCGCTTGTGTCTGTGCGTGTGGTGTGTGCTTGTGTCTGTGCGTGTGGTGTGTGCTTGTGTCTGTGCGTGTGGTGTGTGCTTGTGCGTGTGGTGTGTGCTTGTGTGTGTGGTGTGTGCTTGTGTCTGTGTGTGGTGTGTGCTTGTGTCTGTGTGTGTTGTGTGGTGTGTGCTTGTGTGTGTGGTGTGTGCTGTGCGTGTGATGTGTGCTTGTGTTTGTGTGTGTGGTGTGTGTATGGTGTGTGGTGTGTGTGTGGTGTGTGTGGTGTGTCTTTGTGTGTGGTGTTTGCTTGTGTTTGTGCCTGTGTGTGATGTGTGCTTGTGTCTGTGCCTGTGTGTGTGGGTAGGTTTGCATGTGTCTGTGCCTGTGTGTGTGGTGTTTGCTCGTGTCTGTGTGGTGTTTGCTTGTGTGTGTGTGTGTGTGTGGTGTGTGTGTGTGTGTGTGTGTGTGTGTGTGTGGTGTTTGCTTGTGTGTGTGTGTGTGGTGTTTGCTTGTGTGTGTGTGTGTGGTGTTTGCTTGTGTGTGTGTGTGGTGTTTGCTTGTGTGTGTGTGTGTGGTGTTTGCTTTTGTGTGTGTGTGTGTGGTGTTTGCTTGTGTGTGTGTGTGTGTGGTGTTTGCTTGTGTGTGTGTGTGTGTGGTGTTTGCTTGTGTGTGTGTGTGGTGTTTGCTTGTGTGTGTGTGTGTGTGGTGTTTGCTTGTGTGTGTGTGTGTGGTGTTTGCTTGTGTGTGTGTGTGTGTGGTGTTTGCTTGTGTGTGTGTGTGTGTGTGGTGTTTGCTTGTGTGTGTGTGTGTGTGGTGTTTGCTTTGTGTGTGTGTGTGGTGTTTGCTTGTGTGTGTATGGTGTTTGCTTGTGTGTGTGTGTGTGGTGTTTGCTTGTGTGTGTGTGTGTGCGTGGTGTTTGCTTGTGTGTGTGTGTGCGTGGTGTTTGCTTGTGTGTGTGTGTGTGTGTGGTGTTTGCTTGTGTGTGTGTGTGTGTGGTGTTTGCTTGTGTGTGTGTGTGTGTGGTGTTTGCTTGTGTGTGTGTGTGTGGTGTTTGCTTGTGTGTGTGTGTGTGGTGTTTGCTTGTGTGTGTGTGTGTGTGGTGTTTGCTTGTGTGTGTGTGTGTGGTGTTTGCTTGTGTGTGTGTGTGTGGTGTTTGCTTGTGTGTGTGTGTGTGGTGTTTGCTTGTGTGTGTGTGTGTGGTGTTTGCTTGTGTGTGTGTGTGTGGTGTTTGCTTGTGTGTGTGTGTGTGTGGTGTTTGCTTGTGTGTGTGTGGTGTTTGCTTGTGTGTGTGTGTGTGGTGTTTGCTTGTGTGTGTGTGTGTGGTGTTTGCTTGTGTGTGTGTGTGTGGTGTTTGCTTGTGTGTGTGTGTGTGGTGTTTGCTTGTGTGTGTGTGTGTGGTGTTTGCTTGTGTGTGTGTGTGGTGTTTGCTTGTGTGTGTGTGTGTGTGTGGTGTTTGCTTGTGTGTGTGTGTGTGTGTGTGGTGTTTGCTTGTGTGTGTGTGTGGGGTGTTTGCTTGCGTGTGTGTGTGTGGTGTTTGCTTGCGTGTGTGTGCGTGGTGTTTGCTTGTGTGTGTGTGTGTGCGTGGTGTTTGCTTGTGTGTGTGTGTGTGTGTGGTGTTTGCTTGTGTGTGTGTGTGTGTGTGGTGTTTGCTTGTGTGTGTGTGTGTGTGGTGTTTGCTTGTGTGTGTGTGTGCGTGGTGTTTGCGTGTGTGTGTGTGTGGTGTTTGCTTTGTGTGTGTGTGTGGTGTTTGCTTGTGTGTGTGTGGTGTTTGCTTGTGTGTGTGTGTGGTGTTTGCTTTGTGTGTGTGTGTGGTGTTTGCTTGTGTGTGTGTGTTTGTGGTGTTTGCTTGTGTGTGTGTGTGTGGTGTTTGCTTGAGTGTGTGTGTGTGGTGTTTGCTTGTGTGTGTGTGTGTGTGGTGTTTGCTTGTGTGTGTGTGTGTGTGTGTGGTGTTTGCTTGTGTGTGTGTGTGTGTGGTGTTTGCTTGTGTGTGTGTGTGTGGTGTTTGCTTGTGTGTGTGTGTGTGTGGTGTTTGCTTGTGTGGGTGTGTGGTGTTTGCTTGCGTGTGTGTGGTGTTTGCTTGCGTGTGTGTGGTGTTTGCTTGCGTGTGTGTGCGTGGTGTTTGCTTGTGTGTGTGTGTGTGCGTGGTGTTTGCTTGTGTGTGTGTGTGTGTGTGGTGTTTGCTTGTGTGTGTGTGTGTGTGTGGTGTTTGCTAGTGTGTGTGTGTGTGTGGTGTTTGCTTGTGTGTGTGTGTGTGTGGTGTTTGCTTGTGTGTGTGTGTGTGTGGTGTTTGCTTGTGTGTGTGTGTGTGTGGTGTTTGCTTGTGTGTGTGTGTGCGTGGTGTTTGCGTGTGTGTGTGTGGTGTTTGCTTTGTGTGTGTGTGTGGTGTTTGCTTGTGTGTGTGTGGTGTTTGCTTGTGTGTGTGTGTTTGTGGTGTTTGCTTGTGTGTGTGTTTGTGGTGTTTGCTTGTGTGTGTGTGTGTGGTGTTTGCTTGTGTGTGTGTGTGTGTGTGTGGTGTTTGCTTGTGTGTGTGTGTGTGGTGTTTGCTTGTGTGTGTGTGTGTGGTGTTTGCTTGTGTGTGTGTGTGTGTGGTGTTTGCTTGTGTGTGTGTGTGTGTGGTGTTTGCTTGTGTGTGTGTGTGTGTGTGTGTGGTGTTTGCTTGTGTGTGTGTGTGTGTGGTGTTTGCTTGTGTGTGTGTGTGTGTGGTGTTTGCTTGTGTGTGTGTGTGTGTGTGGTGTTTGCTTGTGTGTGTGTGTGTGTGGTGTTTGCTTGTGTGTGTGTGTGTGTGGTGTTTGCTTGTGTGGGTGTGTGGTGTTTGCTTGCGTGTGTGTGGTGTTTGCTTGCGTGTGTGTGGTGTTTGCTTGTGTGTGTGTGTGTGGTGTTTGCTTGTGTGTGTGGTGTGTGCTTGTGTGTGTGGTGTGTGCGGTGTGTGCTTGTGTGTGTGGTGTGTGCTTGTGTGTGTGTGTGTGCTTGTGTGTGTGTGTGGTGTGTGCTTGTGTGTGTGTGTGGTGTTTGCTTGTGTGTGTGTGTGGTGTTTGCGTGTGTGTGTTTGTGGTGTTTGCTTGTGTGTGTGTGTGTGTGTGTGTGTGTGTGTGTGTGGTGTTTGCTTGTGTGTGTGTGTGTGGTGTTTGCTTGTGTGTGTGTGTGTGTGGTGTTTGCTTGTGTGTGTGTGTGGTGTGTGTGTGTGTGTGTGGTGTGTGGTTGTGTGTGTGTGGTGTGTGCTTTGTGTGTGTGTGGTGTGTGCTTGTGTGTGGTGTGGGCTTGTGTGTGTGGTGTTTGCTTGTGTGTGTGTGTGTGTGGTGTTTGCTTGTGTGGGTGTGTGGTGTTTGCTTGCGTGTGTGGTGTTTGCTTGTGTGTGTGTGGTGTTTGCTTGTGTGTGTGTGGTGTGTGCTTTGTGTGTGTGTGTGTGTGGTGTTTGCTTGTGTGTGTGTGTGGTGTTTGCTTGTGTGTGTGTGTGTGTGGTGTTTGCTTGTGTGTGTGTGTGTGTGGTGTTTGCTTGTGTGGGTGTGTGGTGTTTGCTTGCGTGTGTGTGGTGTTTGCTTTTGTGTGTGTGGTGTTTGCTTGTGTGTGTGTGGTGTTTGCTTGTGTGTGTGTGTGTGGTGTTTGCTTGTGTGTGTGTGTGTGGTGTTTGCTTGTGTGTGTGTGTGTGGTGTTTGCTTGTGTGTGTGTGTGTGTGTGGTGTTTGCTTGTGTGTGTGTGTGTGTGTGGTGTTTGCTTGTGTGTGTGTGTGTGTGGTGTTTGCTTGTGTGTGTGTGTGTGGTGTTTGCTTGCGTGTGTGTGTGTGGTGTTTGCTTGCGTGTGTGTGCGTGGTGTTTGCTTGTGTGTGTGTGTGTGTGTGCGTGGTGTTTGCTTGTGTGTGTGTGTGTGTGTGTGGTGTTTGCTTGTGTGTGTGTGTGCGTGGTGTTTGCGTGTGTGTGTGTGTGGTGTTTGCTTTGTGTGTGTGTGTGGTGTTTGCTTGTGTGTGTGTGGTGTTTGCTTGTGTGTGTGTGTTTGTGGTGTTTGCTTGTGTGTGTGTGTGTGGTGTTTGCTTGTGTGTGTGTGTGTGGTGTTTGCTTGTGTGTGTGTGTGTGGTGTTTGCTTGTGTGTGTGTGTGTGTGTGGTGTTTGCTTGTGTGTGTGTGTGTGTGTGTGTGGTGTTTGCTTGTGTGTGTGTGTGTGTGTGTGGTGTTTGCTTGTGTGTGTGTGTGTGTGGTGTTTGCTTGTGTGTGTGTGTGTGTGGTGTTTGCTTGTGTGTGTGTGTGTGTGTGGTGTTTGCTTGTGTGTGTGTGTGTGTGTGGTGTTTGCTTGTGTGTGTGTGTGTGTGTGTGGTGTTTGCTTGTGTGTGTGTGTGTGTGTGGTGTTTGCTTGTGTGTGTGTGTGTGTGTGTGGTGTTTGCTTGTGTGTGTGTGTGTGGTGTTTGCTTGTGTGTGTGTGTGTGTGTGGTGTTTGCTTGTGTGTGTGTGTGTGTGTGGTGTTTGCTTGTGTGTGTGTGTGTGTGGTGTTTGCTTGTGTGTGTGTGTGTGTGGTGTTTGCTTGTGTGGGTGTGTGTGTGGTGTTTGCTTGTGTGGGTGTGTGGTGTTTGCTTGCGTGTGTGTGGTGTTTGCTTGTGTGTGTGTGGTGTTTGCTTGTGTGTGTGTATGTGGTGTTTGCTTGTGTGTGTGGTGTGTGCTTGTGTGTGTGGTGTGTGCGTGTGTGTGTGTGTGCTTGTGTGTGTGTGTGGTGTGTGCTTGTGTGTGTGTGTGGTGTTTGCTTGTGTGTGTGTGTGGTGTTTGCGTGTGTGTGTTTGTGGTGTTTGCTTGTGTGTGTGTGTGGTGTTTGCTTGTGTGTGTGTGTGTGTGGTGTTTGCTTGTGTGTGTGTGTGTGTGGTGTTTGCTTGTGTGTGTGTGTGTGGTGTTTGCTTGTGTGTGTGGTGTGTGTGTGTGTGTGTGGTGTGTGGTTGTGTGTGTGTGGTGTGTGCTTGTGTGTGGGTGTGTGCTTGTGTGTGTGTGTGTGGTGTGTGCTTGTGTGTGTGGTGTGTGCAGTGTGTGTGGTGTGTGCAGTGTGTGTGTGTGTGTGGTGTGTGCTTGTGTGTGTGGGGTGTGTGCTTGTGTGTGTGTGTGTGTGGTGTGTGCTTGTGTGTGTGTGTGTGCTTGTGTGTGTGTGTGGTGTGTGCTTGTGTGTGTGTGTGGTGTTTGCTTGTGTGTGTGTGGTGTTTGCTTGTGTGTGTGTATGTGGTGTTTGCTTGTGTGTGTGGTGTGTGCGGTGTGTGCTTGTGTGTGTGTGTGTGGTGTTTGCTTGTGTGTGTGTGTGTGGTGTTTGCTTGTGTGTGTGTATGTGGTGTTTGCTTGTGTGTGCGTGTGGTGTTTGCTTGTGTGTGTGTGTGTGTGGTGTTTGCTTGTGTGTGTGTGTGTGGTGTTTGCTTGTGTGTGTGTGTGTGTGGTGTTTGCTTGTGTGTGTGTGTGTGTGGTGTTTGCTTGTGTGTGTGTGTGTGTGGTGTTTGCTTGTGTGTGTGTGTGTGTGGTGTTTGCTTGTGTGTGTGTGTGTGGTGTTTGCTTGTGTGTGTGTGTGTGTGTGGTGTTTGCTTGTGTGGGTGTGTGGTGTTTGCTTGCGTGTGTGTGGTGTTTGCTTGTGTGTGTGTGGTGTTTGCTTGTGTGTGTGTATGTGGTGTTTGCTTGTGTGTGTGGTGTGTGCGGTGTGTGCTTGTGTGTGCTTGTGTGTGTGGTGTGTGCTTGTGTGTGTGTGTGTGCTTGTGTGTGTGTGTGGTGTGTGCTTGTGTGTGTGTGTGGTGTTTGCTTGTGTGTGTGTGTGGTGTTTGCTTGTGTGTGTTTGTGGTGTTTGCTTGTGTGTGTGTGTGTGGTGTTTGCTTGTGTGTGTGTATGTGGTGTTTGCTTGTGTGTGTGTGTGGTGTTTGCTTGTGTGTGTGTGTGTGTGGTGTTTGCTTGTGTGTGTGTGTGTGGTGTTTGCTTGTGTGTGTGTGTGTGTGGTGTTTGCTTGTGTGGGTGTGTGGTGTTTGCTTGCGTGTGTGTGGTGTTTGCTTGTGTGTGTGTGGTGTTTGCTTGTGTGTGTGTATGTGGTGTTTGCTTGTGTGTGTGGTGTGTGCTTGTGTGTGTGGTGTGTGCTTGTGTGTGTGGTGTGTGCGGTGTGTGCTTGTGTGTGCTTGTGTGTGTGGTGTGTGCTTGTGTGTGTGTGTGTGCTTGTGTGTGTGTGTGGTGTGTGCTTGTGTGTGTGTGTGGTGTTTGCTTGTGTGTGTGTGTGGTGTTTGCGTGTGTGTGTTTGTGGTGTTTGCTTGTGTGTGTGTGTGTGGTGTTTGCTTGTGTGTGTGTATGTGGTGTTTGCTTGTGTGTGTGGTGTGTGCTTGTGTGTGTGGTGTGTGCGGTGTGTGCTTGTGTGTGTGGTGTGTGCTTGTGTGTGTGTGTGTGCTTGTGTGTGTGTGTGGTGTGTGCTTGTGTGTGTGTGTGGTGTTTGCTTGTGTGTGTGTGTGGTGTTTGCGTGTGTGTGTTTGTGGTGTTTGCTTGTGTGTGTGTGTGTGGTGTTTGCTTGTGTGTGTGTGTGTGTGGTGTTTGCGTGTGTGTGTGTGTGTGGTGTTTGCTTGTGTGTGTGGTGTTTGCTTGTGTGTGTGTGTGGTGTGTGTGTGTGTGTGTGGTGTGTGGTTGTGTGTGTGTGGTGTGTGCTTGTGTGTGTGTGTGTGGTGTGTGCTTGTGTGTGTGGTGTGTGCAGTGTGTGTGTGTGGTGTGTGCTTGTGTGTGTGGTGTGTGCTTGTGTGTGTGTGTGTGTGTGGTGTTTGCTTGTGTGTGTGTGTGTGTGGTGTTTGCTTGTGTGTGTGTGTGTGTGGTGTTTGCTTGTGTGTGTGTGTGTGTGGTGTTTGCTTGTGTGTGTGTGTGTGTGGTGTTTGCTTGTGTGTGTGTGTGTGTGGTGTTTGCTTGTGTGTGTGTGTGTGGTGTTTGCTTGTGTGTGTGTGTGTGTGTGGTGTTTGCTTGTGTGGGTGTGTGGTGTTTGCTTGCGTGTGTGTGGTGTTTGCTTGTGTGTGTGTGGTGTTTGCTTGTGTGTGTGTATGTGGTGTTTGCTTGTGTGTGTGGTGTGTGCGGTGTGTGCTTGTGTGTGCTTGTGTGTGTGGTGTGTGCTTGTGTGTGTGTGTGTGCTTGTGTGTGTGTGTGGTGTGTGCTTGTGTGTGTGTGTGGTGTTTGCTTGTGTGTGTGTGTGGTGTTTGCGTGTGTGTGTTTGTGGTGTTTGCTTGTGTGTGTGTGTGTGGTGTGTGCTTGTGTGTGTGTATGTGGTGTTTGCTTGTGTGTGTGTATGTGGTGTTTGCTTGTGTGTGTGTGTGGTGTTTGCTTGTGTGTGTGTGTGTGTGGTGTTTGCTTGTGTGTGTGTGTGTGGTGTTTGCTTGTGTGTGTGTGTGTGTGGTGTTTGCTTGTGTGTGTGTGTGTGTGGTGTTTGCTTGTGTGTGTGTGTGTGTGGTGTTTGCTTGTGTGTGTGTGTGTGTGGTGTTTGCTTGTGTGTGTGTGTGTGTGGTGTTTGCTTTGTGTGTGTGTGTGGTGTTTGCTTGTGTGGGTGTGTGGTGTTTGCTTGCGTGTGTGTGGTGTTTGCTTGTGTGTGTGTGGTGTTTGCTTGTGTGTGTGTATGTGGTGTTTGCTTGTGTGTGTGGTGTGTGCTTGTGTGTGTGGTGTGTGCGGTGTGTGCTTGTGTGTGCTTGTGTGTGTGGTGTGTGCTTGTGTGTGTGTGTGTGCTTGTGTGTGTGTGTGGTGTGTGCTTGTGTGTGTGTGTGGTGTTTGCTTGTGTGTGTGTGTGGTGTTTGCGTGTGTGTGTTTGTGGTGTTTGCTTGTGTGTGTGTGTGTGGTGTTTGCTTGTGTGTGTGTATGTGGTGTTTGCTTGTGTGTGTGGTGTGTGCTTGTGTGTGTGGTGTGTGCGGTGTGTGCTTGTGTGTGTGGTGTGTGCTTGTGTGTGTGTGTGTGCTTGTGTGTGTGTGTGGTGTGTGCTTGTGTGTGTGTGTGGTGTTTGCTTGTGTGTGTGTGTGGTGTTTGCGTGTGTGTGTTTGTGGTGTTTGCTTGTGTGTGTGTGTGGTGTTTGCTTGTGTGTGTGTGTGTGTGGTGTTTGCGTGTGTGTGTGTGTGGTGTTTGCTTGTGTGTGTGTGTGTGGTGTTTGCTTGTGTGTGTGTGTGGTGTGTGTGTGTGTGTGTGGTGTGTGGTTGTGTGTGTGTGGTGTGTGCTTGTGTGTGTGTGTGTGGTGTGTGCTTGTGTGTGTGGTGTGTGCAGTGTGTGTGTGTGGTGTGTGCTTGTGTGTGTGGTGTGTGCTTGTGTGTGTGTGTGTGTGTGGTGTTTGCTTGTGTGTGTGTGTGTGTGGTGTTTGCTTGTGTGTGTGTGTGTGTGGTGTTTGCTTGTGTGTGTGTGTGTGGTGTTTGCTTGTGTGTGTGTGTGTGTGGTGTTTGCTTGTGTGGGTGTGTGGTGTTTGCTTGCGTGTGTGTGGTGTTTGCTTGTGTGTGTGTGGTGTTTGCTTGTGTGTGTGTATGTGGTGTTTGCTTGTGTGTGTGGTGTGTGCTTGTGTGTGTGGTGTGTGCGGTGTGTGCTTGTGTGTGCTTGTGTGTGTGGTGTGTGCTTGTGTGTGTGTGTGTGCTTGTGTGTGTGTGTGGTGTGTGCTTGTGTGTGTGTGTGGTGTGTGCTTGTGTGTGTGTGTGGTGTTTGCTTGTGTGTGTGTGTGGTGTTTGCTTGTGTGTGTGTGTGGTGTTTGCGTGTGTGTGTTTGTGGTGTTTGCTTGTGTGTGTGTGTGTGTGGTGTTTGCTTGTGTGTGTGTGTGTGTGGTGTTTGCTTGTGTGTGTGTGTGGTGTGTGTGTGTGTGTGTGGTGTGTGGTTGTGTGTGTGTGG
>NW_028270162.1:63051989-63091989 GCF_037043375.1 Chiloscyllium plagiosum
TTGTGTCTGTGTGTGTGGTGTGTGCTTGTGTCTGTGTGTGTGGTGTGTGCTTGTGTCTGTGTGTGTGGTGTGTGCTTGTGTCTGTGTGTGTTGTGTGTGCTTGTGTCTGTGTGTGTGGTGTGTGCTTGTGTCTGTGTGTGTGGCGTGTGCTTGTGTCTGTGTGTGTGGCGTGTGCTTGTGTCTGTGTGTGTGGCGTGTGCTTGTGTCTGTGTGTGTGGCGTGTGTTTGTGTCTGTGTGTGTGGTGTGTGTTTGTGTCTGTGCGTGCTGTGTGCTGTAGTGTGCTGGTGTGTGTGGTGTGTGCTTGTGTCTGTGCGTGCTGTGTGCTGGTGTGTGTGGAGTGTGTGGTGTGTGCTTGTGGTGCGTCTTTGTGTGTGTGGTGCGTGTGCTGTGTGTGGTGTGTGCTTGTGTGTGTGGTGTGCTTGTGTCTGTGTGTTTGTGTGTGGTGTGTGTTTGTGTGTGGTGTGTGCTTGTGTTTGTGTGTGGTGTGTGCTTGTGTTTGTGTGTGGTGTGTTCCTGTGTTTGTGTGTGGTGTGTTCCTGTGTCTGTGTGTGTGGTGTGTGCTTGTGTCTGTGTGTGTGGTGTGTGCTTGTGTCTGTGTGTGTGGTGTGTGCTTGTGTCTGTGTGTGTGGTGTGTGCTTGTGTCTGTGTGTGTGGTGTGTGCTTGTGTGTGTGTGTGGTGTGTGCTTGTGTGTGTGTGTGGTGTGTGCTTGTGTGTGTGCGTGGTGTATGGTGTGTGCTTGTGTCTGTGTGTGGTGTGTGCTTGTGTCTGTGTGTGTGGTGTGTGCTTGTGTCTGTGTGTGTGGTGTGTGCTTGTGTCTGTGTGTGGTGTGTGCTTGTGTCTGTGTGTGTGGTGTGTGCTTGTGTCTGTGTGTGTGGTGTGTGCTTGTGTCTGTGTGTGTGGTGTGTGCTTGTGTCTGTGTTTGTGTTGTGTGCTTGTGTGTGTGGTGTGTGTTTGTGTGTGATGTGTGCTTGTGTCTGTGTGTGTGGTGTGTGCTTGTGTCTGTGTGTGTGGTGTGTGCTTGTGTCTGTGTGTGTGGTGAGTGCTTGTGTCTGTGTGTGTGGTGTGTGCTTGTGTGTGTGTGTGGTGTGTGTGTGTGTGTGGTGTGTGCTTGTGTGTGTGGTGTGTGCTTGTGTCTGTGTGTGGTGTGTGTGGTGTGTGCTTGTGTGTGTTTGTGTTGTGTGCTTGTGTGTGTGGTGTGTGTTTGTGTGTGGTGTGTGCTTGTGTCTGTGTGTGTGGTCTGTGTGTGTGGCATGTGTTTGTGTGTGTGGTGTGTGCTTGTGTTTGTGTATTGTGTGCTGTCGTGTGCTGGTGTGTGTGGTGTGTGCTTTGTGTGTGTGTGTGTGGTGTGTGTGTGTGTGTGGTGTGTGCTTGTGTCTGTGTGTGCTTGTGTGTGTGGTGTGTGCTTGTGTGTGTTTGTGTTGTGTGCTTGTGTGTGTGGTGTGTGCTTGTGTCTGTGTGTGTGGTGTGTGCTTGTGTCTGTGTGTGTGGTGTGTGCTTGTGTGTGTGTGTGGTGTGTGCTTGTGTGTGTGTGTGGTGTGTGCGTGTGTGTGTGTGGTGTGTGCTTGTGTGTGTGTGTGGTGTGTGCTTGTGTGTGTGTGTGTGGTGTGTGCTTGTGTGTGTGTATGGTGTGTGCTTGTGTGTGTGTATGGTGTGTGCTTGTGTCTGTGTGTGGTGTGTGCTTGTGTCTGTGTGTGGTGTGTGCTTGTGTCTGTGTGTGGTGTGTGCTTGTGTCTGTGTGTGTGGTGTGTGCTTGTGTCTGTGTGTGTGGTGTGTGCTTGTGTGTGGTGTGTGCTTGTGTGTGTTTGTGTGTGTGTGGTGTGTGCTTGTGTCTGTGTGTGTGGTGTGTGCTTGTGTCTGTGTGTGTGGTGTGTGCTTGTGTCTGTGTGTGTGGTGTGTGCTTGTGTCTGTGTGTGTGGTGTGTGTGTGTGTGTGGTGTGTGCTTGTGTGTGTGGTGTGTGCTTGTGTCTGTGTGTGGTGTGTGTGGTGTGTGCTTGTGTGTGTTTGTGTTGTGTGCTTGTGTGTGTGGTGTGTGTTTGTGTGTGGTGTGTGCTTGTGTCTGTGTGTGTGGTCTGTGTGTGTGGCATGTGTTTGTGTGTGTGGTGTGTGCTTGTGTTTGTGTATTGTGTGCTGTCGTGTGCTGGTGTGTGTGGTGTGTGCTTTGTGTGGTGTGTGCTTGTGTCTGTGCGTGCTGTGTGCTGGTGTGTGTGGAGTGTGTGCTGTGTGTGTTGTGTGCTTGTGTTGCGTGTTTGTGTGTGTGTTGCGTGTTTGTGTGTGTGTTGCGTGTTTGTGTCTGTGCCTGTGTGTGTGGTGTTTGTCTGTGCCTGTGCCTGTGTGTGTGTGTTGTTTGCTTGTGTCTGTGCCTGTGTGTGTGGTGTTTGCTTGTGTCTGTGCCTGTGTGTGGTGTGTTTGCTTGTGTCTGTGAATGTGTGTGTGGTGTTTGCTTGTGCCTATGCCTGTGTGTGTGTGTGTGTGTGGTGTTTGCTTGTGTGTGTGTGTGTGGTGTTTGCTTGTGTGTGTGTGTGTGTGTGTGTGGTGTTTGCGTGTGTGTGTGTGTGGTGTTTGCTTGTGTGTGTGTGTGTGGTGTTTGCGTGTGTGTGTGTGTTGTTTGCTTGTGTCTGTGCTTGTGTGTGTGGTGTTGGCTTGTGTCTGTGCCTGTGTGGTGTTGCGTATGCCTGTGTGTGGTGAGTGCTTGTGTGTGTGCCTGTGTGGTGTTGCTTGTGCCTGTGTGTGGTGTGTGCTTGTGTGTATGCGGGTGTGGTGAGTGCTTGTGTTTGCTTGTGTCTGTGTGTGGGGTGTAAGCTTGTGTCTGTGTGTGGTGTGCGCTTGTGTCTGTGCGTGTGGTGTGCACTTGTGTCTGTGCGTGTGGTGTGTGCTTGTGCGTGTGGTGTGTGCTTGTGTCTGTGTGTGGTGTGTGCTTGTGTCTGTGTGTGTGGTGTGGTGTGTGCTTGTGTGTGTGGTGTGTGCTGTGCGTGTGATGTGTGCTTGTGTTTGTGTGTGTGGTGTGTGTGTGTGGTGTGTGTGGTGTGTCTGTGTGTGTGGTGTTTGCTTGTGTCTGTGCCTGTGTGTGGTGTTTGCTTGTGTTTGTGTCTGTGTGTGATGTGTGCTTGTGTCTGTGCCTGTGTGTGTGGGTAGGTTTGCATGTGTCTGTGCCTGTGTGTGTGGTGTTTGCTCGTGTCTGTGTGGTGTTTGCTTGTGTGTGTGTGTGTGTGTGTGTTTTGTGTGTGTGTGTGGTGTTTGTGTGTGTGTGTGTGTGGTGTGTGCTTGTGTGTGTGGTGTGTGCTTGTGTCTGTGCGTGTGGTGTGTGCTTGTGTCTGTGCGTGTGGTGTGTGCTTGTGTCTGTGCGTGTGGTGTGTGCTTGTGTCTGTGCGTGTGGTGTGTACTTGTGTCTGTGTGTGGTGTGTACTTGTGTCTGTGTGTGTGGTGTGTGCTTGTGTCTGTGTGTGGTGTGTGTGGTGTGTGCTTGTGTGTGTTTGTGTTGTGTGCTTGTGTGTGTGGTATGCGTGTGTGTGTGGTGTGTGTTTGTGTGTGGTGTGTGCTTGTGTCTGTGTGTGTGGTGTGTGCTTGTGTCTGTGTTTGTGGTGAGTGCTTGTGTCTGTGTGTGTGGTGTGTGCTTGTGTCTGTGCGTGTGGTGTGTGCTTGTGTCTGTGCGTGTGGTGTGTGCTTGTGTCTGTGCGTGTGGTGTGTGTGGTGTGTGCTTGTGTCTGTGCGTGTGGTGTGCGTGGTGTGTGCTTGTGTCTGTGCGTGTGGTGTGCGCTTGTGGCTGTGTGTGGTGTGTACTTGTGTCTGTGTGTGTGGTGTGTGCTTGTGTCTGTGTGTGTGGTGTGTGCTTGTGTCTGTGTGTGTGTTGTGTGCTTGTGTCTGTGTGTGTGTTGTGTGCTTGTGTCTGTGTGTGGTGTGTGCTTGTGTCTGTGTGTGTGTTGTGTGCTTGTGTCTGTGTGTGTGGTGTGTGCTTGTGTGTGTGTGTGTGGTGAGTGTTTGGTGTGTGGTGTGTGCGTGTGTGTGTGTGTGTCTGTGTGTGTGTTGTGTGCTTGTGTCTGTGTGTGGTGTGTGCTTGTGTGTGTGTGTGGTGTGTGTGTGGTGTGTGCTTGTGTCTGTGTGTGTGGTGTGTGCTTGTGTCTGTGTGTGTGCTTGTGTCTGTGTGTGGTGTGTGCTTGTGTGTGTGTGGTGTGTGTGTGGTGTGTGCTTGTGTCTGTGTGTGTGGTGTGTGCTTGTGTCTGTGTGTGTGGTGTGTGCTTGAGTCTGTGTGTGGTGTGTGTGCTTGTGTGTGTGTGTGGTGTGTGCTTGTGTGTGTTTGTGGTGTTTGTGTTGTGTGCTTGTGTCTGTGGTGTGCGTGTGTGTGTGGTGTGTGTTTGTGTGTGGTGTGTGCTTGTGTCTGTGTGTGTGGTGTGTGCTTGTGTCTGTGTGTGTGGTGTGTGCTTGTGTCTGTGTGTGTGGTGTGTGCTTGTGTCTGTGTGTGGTGTGTGTGGTGTGTGCTTGTGTCTGTGTGTGGTGTGTGTGGTGTGTGCTTGTGTCTGTGTGTGTTGTGTGCTTGTGTGTGTGGTGTGCGTGTGTGTGTGGTGTGTGTTTGTGTGTGGTGTGTGCTTGTGTCTGTGTGTGTGGCATGTGTTTGTGTGTGGTGTGTGTTTGTGTGTATTGTGTGCCTGTGTGTGTGGTGTGTGCTTGTGTGTATTTGGCGTTTGTTTGTGTCTGTACGTGCTGTGTGCTGGTGTGTGTGGAGTGTGTGCTGTGTGTGGTGTCTGCTTGTGGTGCGTGTTTGTGTGTGTGGTGCGTGTGCTGTGTGTGTGGTGCGTGTGGTGTGTGCTTGTGGTGCGTGGTGCGTGTTAGTGTGTGTGTTGCGTGTTTGTGTCTGTGCCTGTGTGTGTGGTGTTTGTCTGTGCCTGTGTGTGTGTATGTGGTGTTTGCTTGTGTCTGTGCCTGTGTGTGTGTTGTTTGCTTGTGTCTTTGCCTGTGTGTGGTGTTTGCTTGTGCCTATGCCTGTGTGTGTATGTGTGTGGTGTTTGCTTGTGTGTGTGCCTGTGTGTGTGGCGTTTGCTTGTGTGTGTGCCTGTGTGGTGTTGCTTATGTCTGTGTGTGGTGAGTGCTTGTGTATGTGCCTGTGTGGTGTTGCTTGTACCTGTGTGTGCTTGTGTGTGTGCGGGTGTGGTGTGTGCTTGTGTCTGTGTATGGGGTGTGTGCTTGTGTCTGTGTATGGGGTGTGTGCTTGTGTCTGTGTATGGGGTGTGTGCTTGTGTCTGTGTATGGGGTGTGTGCTTGTGTCTGTGTGTGGTGTGTGCTTGTGTGTGTGTGTGGTGTGTGCTTGTGTCTGTGTGTGGTGTGCGCTTGTGTCTGTGTGTGGTGTGCGCTTGTGTCTGTGTGTGTGGTGTGTTCTTGTGCGTGTGTGTGGTGTGTGCTTGTGTCTGTGTATGGTGTGTGCTTGTGTCTGTGCGTGTGGTGTGCGCTTGTGTCTGTGCGTGTGGTGTGTGCTTGTGTCTGTGCGTGTGGTGTGTGCTTGTGTCTGTGCGTGTGGTGTGTGCTTGTGTCTGTGCGTGTGGTGTGTGCTTGTGTCTGTGCGTGTGGTGTGTGATTGTGTCTGTGTGTGTTGTGTGGTGTGTGCTGTGTGTGTGGTGTGTGCTGTGCGTGTGATGTGTGCTTGTGTCTGTCTGTGGTGTATGCTGGTGTTTGTGTGTGTGTTTGTGTGTATGGTGTGTGTGTGTTTGTGTGTATGGTGTGTGTGTGTGTGGTGTGTATGGTGTGTGTGTGGTGTGTGCTTGTGTCTGTGTGTGGTGTGTTGTGCGTGTGTGTGGCGTGTGCTTGTGTGTGTTTGTGGTGTGTGCTTGTGTTTGTGCGGGTGTGGTGTGTGCTTGTGTCTGTGTGTGGGGTGTGTGCTTGTGACTGTGTGTGGTGTGTGCTTGTGTCTGTGTGGTGTGTGCTTGTGTCTGTGTGGTGTGTGCTTGTGTCTGTGTGTGATGTGTGCGTGTGGTGTGTGCTTGTGTCTGTGTGTGTGGTGTGTGCTGGTATTTGTGTGTGTGTTTGTGTGTATGGTGTGTATGGTGTGTGTGTGTGTGGTGTGTATGTTGTGTGTGTGTGGTGTGTCTGTGTGTGTGATGTATGTTTGTGTGTGTGTTGCGGGTTTGTGTCTGTGCCTATGTGTGTGATGTTTGCTTGTGTCTGTGTCTGTGCCTGTATGTGGTGTTTGCTTGTGTCTGTGCCTGTGTGTGGTGTTTGCTAGTGTTTGTGCCTGTGTGTGTGGGTAGGTTTGCATGTGTCTATGCCTGTGTGTGTGGGTGTGTGCTTGTGTCTGTGAATGTGTGTGGGGTGTTTGCTTGTGCCTATGCCTGTGTGTGTGTGTGTGGTGTTTGCTTGTGTCTGTGCCTGTGTGTGTGGTGTTTGCTTGTGTGTGTGCCTGTGTGGTGTTGCTTTTGCCTGTGTGTGGTGAGTGCTTGTGTCTGTGCCTGTGTGGTGTTGCTTTTGCCTGTGTGTGGTGTGTGCTTGTGTGTGTGCGGGTGTGGTGTGTGCTTGTGTGTGCTTGTGTCTGTGTGTGGGGTGTGTGCTTGTGTCTGTGTGTGGTGTGTGCTTGTGTCTGTGTGTGGTGTGTGCTTGTGTCTGTGTGTGTGTTGTGTGCTTGTGTCTGTGTGTGTGTTGTGTGCTTGTGTCTGTGTGTGTGTTGTGTGCTTGTGTCTGTGTGTGTGGTGTGTGCTTGTGTCTGTGTGTGTGTTGTGTGCTTGTGTCTGTGTGTGTGTTGTGTGCTTGTGTCTGTGTGTGTGGTGTGTGCTTGTGTCTGTGTGTGTGTTGTGTGCTTGTGTCTGTGTGTGTGTTGTGTGCTTGTGTCTGTGTGTGTGGTGTGTGCTTGTGTCTGTGTGTGTGGTGTGTGCTTGTGTGTATGTGTGTGTGGTGAGTGTTTGGTGTGTGGTGTGTGCGGTGAGTGTTTGGTGTGTGGTGTGTGCGTGTGTGTGTGGTGTATGGAGTGTGCTTGTGTCTGTGTGTGGTGTGTGCGTGTGTGTGTGGTGTATGGAGTGTGCTTGTGTCTGTGTGTGGTGTGTGCTTGTGTCTGTGTGTGGTGTGTGCTTGTGTCTGTGTGTGTGGTGTGTGCTTGTGTCTGTGTGGTGTGTGCTTGTGTCTGTGTGTGTGCTTGTGTCTGTGTGTGGTGTGTGCTTGTGTGTGTGTGGTGTGTGCTTGTGTCTGTGTGTGTGGTGTGTGCTTGTGTCTGTTAGTGTGGTGTGTGCTTGAGTCTGTGTGTGGTGTGTGTGCTTGAGTCTGTGTGTGGTGTGTGTGCTTGTGTCTGTGTGTGGTGTGTGTGGTGTGTGTTTGTGTTGTGTGTGGTGTGTGCTTGTGTGTGTTTGTGTTGTGTGCTTGTGTGTGTGGTGTGCGTGTGTGTGTGGTGTGTGTGGTGTGCGTGTGTGTGGTGTGTGTTGTGTGTGCTTGTGTGTGTGTGTGTGGTGTGTGCTTGTGTCTGTGTGTGTGGTGTGTGCTTGTGCCTGTGTGTGTGGTGTGTGCTTGTGTCTGTGTGTGCCGTGTGTGCTTGTGTCTGTGTGTGGTGTGTGTGGTGTGTGCTTGTGTGTGTTTGTGTTGTGTGCTTGTGTGTGTGGTGTGCGTGTGTGTGTGGTGTGTGTTTGTGTGTGGTGTGTGCTTGTGTCTGTGTGTGTGGCATGTGTTTGTGTGTGGTGTGTGTTTGTGTGTGGTGTGTGCCTGTGTGTGTGTGGTGTGTGCTTGTGTGTATTTGGCGTTTGTTTGTGTCTGTGCGTGCTGTGTGCTGGTGTGTGTGGAGTGTGTGCTGTGTGTGGTGTCTGCTTGTGGTGCGTGTTTGTGTGTGTGGTGCGTGTGCTGTGTGTGTGGTGCGTGTGCTGTGTGCTTGTGGTGCGTCTTTGTGTGTGTGGTGCGTGTTTGTGTGTGTGTTGCGTGTTTGTGTCTGTGCCTATGTGTGTGGTGTTTGTCTGTGCCTGTGCGTGTGTGTGTGTGTGGTGTTTGCTTGTGTCTGTGCCTGTGTGTGTGTTGTTTGCTTGTGTCTTTGCCTGTGTGTGTGGTGTTTGCTTGTGTCTGTGAATGTGTGTGTGGTGTTTGCTTGTGCCTATGCCTGTGTGTGTATGTGTGTGGTGTTTGCTTGTGTGTGTGCCTGTGTGTGTGGTGTTTGCTTGTGTGTGTGCCTGTGTGGTGTTGCTTATGTCTGTGTGTGGTGAGTGCTTGTGTGTGTGCCTGTGTGGTGTTGCTTGTACCTGTGTGTGGTGTGTGCTTGTGTGTGTGCGGGTGTGGTGTGTGCTTGTGTCTGTGTATGGGGTGTGTGCTTGTGTCTGTGTATGGGGTGTGTGCTTGCGGTCTGTGTATGGGGTGTGTGCTTGCGGTCTGTGTATGGGGTGTGTGCTTGTGTCTGTGTATGGGGTGTGTGCTTGTGTCTGTGTATGGGGTGTGTGCTTGTGTCTGTGTATGGGGTGTGTGCTTGTGTCTGTGTGTGGTGTGTGCTTGTGTCTGTGTGTGGTGTGTGCTTGTGTGTGGTGTGCGCTTGTGTCTGTGCGTGTGGTGTGCGCTTGTGCCTGTGCGGGTGGTGTGTGCTTGTGTCTGTGTGTGTGTGGTGTGTGCTTGTGCCTGTGTGTGTTGTGTGGTGTGTGCTTGTGTGTGTGGTGTGTGCTGTGCGTGTGATGTGTGCTTGTGTCTGTGTGTGTTGTGTGCTGGTGTGTGCTGGTGTTTGTGTGTGGGGTGTGTGCTGGTGTTTGTGTGTGTGTTTGTGTGTATGGTGTGTGTGTGTGTGGTGTGTGTGGTGTGTCTGTGTGTGTGATGTATGTTTGTGTGTGTGTTGCGGGTTTGTGTCTGTGCCTGTGTGTGTGATGTTTGCTTGTGTCTGTGTCTGTGCCTGTGTGTGGTGTTTGCTTGTGTCTGTGCCTGTGTGTGGTGTTTGCTAGTGTTTGTGCCTGTGTGTGTGGGTAGGTTTGCATGTGTCTATGCCTGTGTGTGTGGGTTTGTGTGTGTGTGTGGTGTTTGCTTGTGTCTGTGCCTGTGTGTGTGGTGTTTGCTTGTGTGTGTGCCTGTGCGGTGAGTGTCTGTGCGTGTGGTGTGTGCTTGTGTCTGTGTGTGTTGTGTGGTGTGTGCTGTGTGTGTGGTGTGTGCTGTGCGTGTGATGTGTGCTTGTGTCTGTGTGTGGTGTATGCTGGTGTTTGTGTGTGTGTTTGTGTGTATGGTGTGTGTGTGTTTGTGTGTATGGTGTGTGTGTGTGTGTGGTGTGTATGGTGTGTGTGTGGTGTGTGCTTGTGTCTGTGTGTGGTGTGTTCTTGTGCGTGTGTGTGGCGTGTGCTTGTGTGTGTTTGTGGTGTGTGCTTGTGTTTGTGCGGGTGTGGTGTGTGCTTGTGTCTGTGTGTGTGGTGTGTGCTTGTGTCTGTGTGTGGGGTGTGTGCTTGTGACTGTGTGTGGTGTGTGCTTGTGTCTGTGTGGTGTGTGCTTGTGTCTGTGTGGTGTGTGCTTGTGTCTGTGTGTGATGTGTGCTTGTGTTTGTGCGTGTGGTGTGTGCTTGTGTCTGTGCGTGTGGTGTGCGCTTGTGTCTGTGTGTGTGGTGTGTGCTGGTGTTTGTGTGTGTGTTTGTGTGTATGGTGTGTGTGTGTGTGGTGTGTATGTTGTGTGTGTGTGGTGTGTCTGTGTGTGTGATGTATGTTTGTGTGTGTGTTGCGGGTTTGTGTCTGTGCCTATGTGTGTGATGTTTGCTTGTGTCTGTGTCTGTGCCTGTGTGTGGTGTTTGCTTGTGTCTGTGCCTGTGTGTGGTGTTTGCTAGTGTTTGTGCCTGTGTGTGTGGGTAGGTTTGCATGTGTCTATGCCTGTGTGTGTGGGTGTGTGCTTGTGTCTGTGAATGTGTGTGGGGTGTTTGCTTGTGCCTATGCCTGTGTGTGTGTGTGTGGTGTTTGCTTGTGTCTGTGCCTGTGTGTGTGGTGTTTGCTTGTGTGTGTGCCTGTGTGGTGTTGCTTTTGCCTGTGTGTGGTGAGTGCTTGTGTCTGTGCCTGTGTGGTGTTGCTTTTGCCTGTGTGTGGTGTGTGCTTGTGTGTGTGCGGGTGTGGTGTGTGCTTGTGTGTGCTTGTGTATGTGTGTGGGGTGTGTGCTTGTGTCTGTGTCTGGGGTGTGTGCTTGTGTCTTTGTGTGTGGTGTGTGCTTGTGTCTGTGTGTGTGGTGTGTACTTGTGTCTGTGTGTGGTGTGTACTTGTGTCTGTGTGTGTGGTGTGTGCTTGTGTCTGTGTGTGTGTTGTGTGCTTGTGTCTGTGTGTGTGGTGTGTGCTTGTGTCTGTGTGTGTGTTGTGTGCTTGTGTCTGTGTGTGTGTTGTGTGCTTGTGTCTGTGTGTGTGGTGTGTGCTTGTGTCTGTGTGTGTGGTGTGTGCTTGTGTGTATGTGTGTGTGGTGAGTGTTTGGTGTGTGGTGTGTGCGGTGAGTGTTTGGTGTGTGGTGTGTGCGTGTGTGTGTGGTGTATGGAGTGTGCTTGTGTCTGTGTGTGGTGTGTGCTTGTGTCTGTGTGTGGTGTGTGCTTGTGTCTGTGTGTGGTGTGTGTGCTTGTGTCTGTGTGTGTGGTGTGTGCTTGTGTCTGTGTGAGTGGTGTGTGCTTGTGTCTGTGTGTGGTGTGTGCTTGTGTGTGTGTGGTGTGTGCTTGTGTCTGTGTGTGTGCTTGTGTCTGTGTGTGGTGTGTGCTTGTGTGTGGTGTGTGCTTGTGTCTGTGTGTGGTGTGTGTGCTTGAGTCTGTGTGTGGTGTGTGTGCTTGTGTCTGTGTGTGGTGTGTGTGGTGTGTGTTTGTGTTGTGTGTGGTGTGTGCTTGTGTGTGTTTGTGTTGTGTGCTTGTGTGTGTGGTGTGCGTGTGTGTGTGGTGTGTGTTGTGTGTGCTTGTGTCTGTGTGTGTGGTGTGTGCTTGTGTCTGTGTGTGTGGTGTGTGCTTGTGTCTGTGTGTGTGGTGTGTGCTTGTGTCTGTGTGTGTGGTGTGTGCTTGTGTCTGTGTGTGTGGTGTGTGCTTGTGTCTGTGTGTGTGGTGTGTGCTTGTGTCTGTGTGTGTGGTGTGTGCTTGTGTCTGTGTGTGCCGTGTGTGCTTGTGTCTGTGTGTGGTGTGTGTGGTGTGTGCTTGTGTGTGTTTGTGTTGTGTGCTTGTGTGTGTGGTGTGCGTGTGTGTGTGGTGTGTGCTTGTGTCTGTGTGTGTGGCATGTGTTTGTGTGTGGTGTGTGTTTGTGTGTGGTGTGTGCCTGTGTGTGTGTGGTGTGTGCTTGTGTGTATTTGGCGTTTGTTTGTGTCTGTGCGTGCTGTGTGCTGGTGTGTGTGGAGTGTGTGCTGTGTGTGGTGTCTGCTTGTGGTGCGTGTTTTTGTGTGTGGTGCGTGTGCTGTGTGTGTGGTGCGTGTGCTGTGTGTGGTGTGTGCTTGTGGTGCGTCTTTGTGTGTGTGGTGCGTGTTTGTGTGTGTGTTGCGTGTTTGTGTCTGTGCCTACGTGTGTGGTGTTTGTCTGTGCCTGTGCGTGTGTGTGTGTGTGGTGTTTGCTTGTGTCTGTGCCTGTGTGTGTGTTGTTTGCTTGTGTCTTTGCCTGTGTGTGTGGTGTTTGCTTGTGTCTGTGAATGTGTGTGTGGTGTTTGCTTGTGCCTATGCCTGTGTGTGTATGTGTGTGGTGTTTGCTTGTGTGTGTGCCTGTGTGTGTGGTGTTTGCTTGTGTGTGTGCCTGTGTGGTGTTGCTTATGTCTGTGTGTGGTGAGTGCTTGTGTGTGTGCCTGTGTGGTGTTGCTTGTACCTGTGTGTGGTGTGTGCTTGTGTGTGTGCGGGTGTGGTGTGTGCTTGTGTCTGTGTATGGGGTGTGTGCTTGCGGTCTGTGTATGGGGTGTGTGCTTGCGGTCTGTGTATGGGGTGTGTGCTTGTGTCTGTGTATGGGGTGTGTGCTTGTGTCTGTGTATGGGGTGTGTGCTTGTGTCTGTGTATGGGGTGTGTGCTTGTGTCTGTGTGTGGTGTGTGCTTGTGTCTGTGTGTGGTGTGTGCTTGTGTCTGTGTGTGGTGTGCGCTTGTGTCTGTGCGTGTGGTGTGCGCTTGTGCCTGTGCGGGTGGTGTGTGCTTGTGTCTGTGTGTGTGTGGTGTGTGCTTGTGTCTGTGTGTGTTGTGTGGTGTGTGCTTGTGTGTGTGGTGTGTGCTTGTGTGTGTGGTGTGTGCTGTGCGTGTGATGTGTGCTTGTGTTTGTGTGTGGGGTGTGTGCTGGTGTTTGTGTGTGTGTTTGTGTGTATGGTGTGTGTGTGTGTGGTGTGTGTGGTGTGTCTGTGTGTGTGATGTATGTTTGTGTGTGTGTTGCGGGTTTGTGTCTGTGCCTGTGTGTGTGATGTTTGCTTGTGTCTGTGTCTGTGCCTGTGTGTGGTGTTTGCTTGTGTCTGTGCCTGTGTGTGGTGTTTGCTAGTGTTTGTGTCTGTGTGTGTGGGTAGGTTTGCATGTGTCTATGCCTGTGTGTGTGGGTTTGTGTGTGTGTGTGGTGTTTGCTTGTGTCTGTGCCTGTGTGTGTGGTGTTTGCTTGTGTGTGTGCCTGTGCGGTGTTGCTTTTGCCTGTGTGTGGTGAGTGCTTGTGTCTGTGCCTGTGTGGTGTTGCTTGTGCCTGTGTGTGGTGTGTGTGCATGTGTGTGCGGGTGTGGTGTGTGCTTGTGTCTGTGTCTGGGGTGTGTGCTTGTGTCTTTGTGTGTGGTGTGTGCTTGTGTCTGTGTGTGTGGTGTGTGCTTGTGTCTGTGTGTGTGGTGTGTGCTTGTGTCTGTGTGTGTGGTGTGTACTTGTGTCTGTGTGTGGTGTGTGCTTGTGTCTGTGTGTGGTGTGTGCTTGTGTCTGTGTGTGTGGTGTGTGCTTGTGTCTGTGTGTGGTGTGTGCTTGTGTCTGTGTGTGTGGTGTGTGCTTGTGTGTGTGTGTGTGGTGAGTGTTTGGTGTGTGGTGTGTGCGTGTGTGTGTGTGGTGTATGGAGTGTGCTTGTGTCTGTGTGTGGTGTGTGCTTGTGTCTGTGTGTGGTGTGTGCTTGTGTCTGTGTGTGTGGTGTGTGCTTGTGTCTGTGTGTGTGGTGTGTGCTTGTGTCTGTGTGTGTGGTGTGTGCTTGTGTCTGGGTGTGGTGTATGCGTGTGTGTGTGATGTGTGCTTGTGTCTGTGTGTGTGGTGTGTGCTTGTGTCTGTGTGTGTGGTGTGTGCTTGTGTCTGTGTGTGTGGTGTGTGCTTGTGTCTGTGTGTGTGGTGTGTGCTTGTGTCTGTGTGTGTGGTGTGTGCTTGTGTCTGTGTGTGGTGTGTGTGGTGTGTGCTTGTGTGTGTTTGTGTTGTGTGCTTGTGTGTGTGGTGTGTGCTTGTGTGTGTGTGTGTGTTTGTGTGTGGTGTGTGCTTGTGTCTGTGTGGTGTGTGTGTGGTGTGTGCGTGTGTGTGTGGTGTGTGCTTGTGTCTGTGTGTGGTGTGTGCTTGTGTCTGTGTGTGTGGTGTGTGCTTGTGTCTGTGTGTGTGGCGTGTGCTTGTGTCTGTGTGTGTGGTGTGTGCTTGTGTCTGTGTGTGTGGTGTGTGCTTGTGTCTGTGTGTGTGGTGTGTGTGGTGTGTGCTTGTGTCTGTGTGTGTGGTGTGTGTGGTGTGTGCTTGTGCTTGTGTGTGTGGTGTGTGTTTGTGTGTGGTGTGTGCTTGTGTCTGTGTGTGTGGTGTGTGCTTGTGTCTGTGTGTGTGGTGTGTGCTTGTGTCTGTGTGTGTGGTGTGTGCTTGTGTGTGTGTGTGTGGTGTGTGCTTGTGTGTGTGTGTGGTGTGTGCTTGTGTGTGTGTGTGGTGTGTGCTTGTGTGTGTGTGTGGTGTGTACTTGTGTGTGTGTTTGTGGTGTGTGCTTGTGTGTATTTGTGGTGTGTGCTTGTGTGTATTAGTGGTGTGTGCTTGTGTGTGTTTGTGGTGTGTGCTTGTGCTTGTGTTTATGGTGTGTGCTTGTGTCTGTGTGTGTGGTGTGTGTGCTTGTGTCTGTGTGTGTGGTGTGTGCTTGTGTCTGTGTGTGTGGTGTGTGTCTGTGTGTGTGGTGTGTGCTTGTGTCTGTGTCTGTGTCTGTGGTGTGTGCTTGTGTCTGTGTATGTGGTGTGTGCTTGTGTCTGTGTATGTGATGTGTGCTTGTGTCTGTGTGTGTGGTGTGTGCTTGTACCTGTGTGTGGTGTGTGCTTGTGCCTGTGTGTGTGGTGTGTGCTTGTGTCTGTGTCTGTGTGTGTGGTGTGTGCTTGTGTCTGTGTCTGTGTGTGTGGTGTGTGCTTGTGTCTGTGTCTGTGTGTGTGGTGTGTGCTTGTGTCTGTGTGTGTGGTGTGTGCTTGTGTCTGTGTGTGTGGTGTGTGCTTGTGTGTGCGGTGTGTGTTTGTGTGTGCTTGTGTGTGCGGTGTGTGTTTGTGTGGTTTGTGTGGTGTGTGCGTGTGTCTGTGTGTGTGGTGTGTGCGTGTGTCTGTGTGTGTGGTGTGTGCGTGTGTCTGTGTGTGTGGTGTGTGCGTGTGTCTGTGTGTGTGGTGTGTGCGTGTGTCTGTGTGTGTGGTGTGTGCGTGTGTCTGTGTGTGTGGTGTGTGCGTGTGTCTGTGTGTGTGGTGTGTGCTTGTGCCTGTGTGTGTGGTGTGTGCTTGTGCCTGTGTGTGTGGTGTGTGCTTGTGCCTGTGTGTGGTGTGTGTGCTTGTGCCTGTGTGTGTGATGTGTGCTTGTGTCTGTGTGTGTTATGTGTGGTGTGTGTGTGTGTGTTATGTGTGGTGTGTGCTTGTGTGTGTTTGTGGTGTGTGCTTGTGTGTGTTTGTGGTGTGTGCTTGTGTGTGTTTGTGGTGTGTGCTTGTGTCTGTGTGTGTGGTGTGTGCGTGTGTCTGTGTGTGTGGTGTGTGCGTGTGTCTGTGTGTGTGGTGTGTGCTTGTGTGTGTGTGGTGTGTGCGTGTGTGTGTGGTGTGTGCTTGTGTCTGTGTGTGGTGTGTGCTTGTGTCTGTGTGTGTGGCGTGTGCTTGTGTCTGTGTGTGTGGCGTGTGCTTGTGTCTGTGTGTGTGGTGTGTGCTTGTGTCTGTGTGTGTGGTGTGTGCTTGTGTCTGTGTGTGTGGTGTGTGTGGTGTGTGCTTGTGTCTGTGTGTGTGGTGTGTGTGGTGTGTGCTTGTGCTTGTGTGTGTGGTGTGTGTTTGTGTGTGGTGTGTGCTTGTGTCTGTGTGTGTGGTGTGTGCTTGTGTCTGTGTGTGTGGTGTGTGCTTGTGTCTGTGTGTGTGGTGTGTGCTTGTGTGTGTGTGTGTGGTGTGTGCTTGTGTGTGTGTGTGGTGTGTGCTTGTGTGTGTGTGTGGTGTGTGCTTGTGTGTGTGTGTGGTGTGTACTTGTGTGTGTGTTTGTGGTGTGTGCTTGTGTGTATTTGTGGTGTGTGCTTGTGTGTATTTGTGGTGTGTGCTTGTGTGTGTTTGTGGTGTGTGCTTGTGCTTGTGTTTATGGTGTGTGCTTGTGTCTGTGTGTGTGGTGTGTGTGCTTGTGTCTGTGTGTGTGGTGTGTGCTTGTGTCTGTGTGTGTGGTGTGTGTCTGTGTGTGTGGTGTGTGCTTGTGTCTGTGTCTGTGGTGTGTGCTTGTGTCTGTGTGTGTGGTGTGTGCTTGTGTCTGTGTATGTGGTGTGTGCTTGTGTCTGTGTATGTGATGTGTGCTTGTGTCTGTGTGTGTGGTGTGTGCTTGTATCTGTGTGTGGTGTGTGCTTGTGCCTGTGTGTGTGGTGTGTGCTTGTGTCTGTGTCTGTGTGTGTGGTGTGTGCTTGTGTCTGTGTCTGTGTGTGTGGTGTGTGCTTGTGTCTGTGTCTGTGTGTGTGGTGTGTGCTTGTGTCTGTGTGTGTGGTGTGTGCTTGTGTCTGTGTGTGTGGTGTGTGCTTGTGTCTGTGTGTGCTTGTGTGTGCGGTGTGTGTTTGTGTGTGCTTGTGTGTGCGGTGTGTGTTTGTGTGGTGTGTGTTTGTGTGGTTTGTGTGGTGTGTGCGTGTGTCTGTGTGTGTGGTGTGTGCGTGTGTCTGTGTGTGTGGTGTGTGCGTGTGTCTGTGTGTGTGGTGTGTGCGTGTGTCTGTGTGTGTGTGTGTCTGTGTGTGTGGTGTGTGCGTGTGTCTGTGTGTGTGGTGTGTGCGTGTGTCTGTGTGTGTGGTGTGTGCGTGTGTCTGTGTGTGTGGTGTGTGCTTGTGCCTGTGTGTGTGGTGTGTGCTTGTGCCTGTGTGTGGTGTGTGCTTGTGCCTGTGTGTGGTGTGTGTGCTTGTGCCTGTGTGTGTGATGTGTGCTTGTGTCTGTGTGTGTTATGTGTGGTGTGTGTGTGTGTGTTATGTGTGGTGTGTGCTTGTGTGTGTTTGTGGTGTGTGTTTGTGGTGTGTGCTTGTGTGTGTTTGTGGTGTGTGCTTGTGTCTGTGTGTGTGGTGTGTGCGTGTGTCTGTGTGTGTGGTGTGTGCGTGTGTCTGTGTGTGTGGTGTGTGCTTGTGTTTGTGTGTGGTGTGTGCTTGTGTGTGTGTGTGGTGTGTGCTTGTGTGTGTTTGTGGTGTGTGCTTGTGTGTGTTTGTGGTGTGTGCTTGTGTGTGTTTGTGGTGTGTGCTTGTGTGTGTTTGTGGTGTGTGCTTGTGTGTGTTTGTGGTGTGTGCTTGTGTGTGCTTGTGTCTGTGTTTGTGGTGTGTGCTTGTGTCTGTGTGTGTGGTGTGTGCTTGTGTCTGTGTGTGTGGTGTGTGCTTGTGTCTGTGTGTGGTGTGTGTGTGTGTGTGTGGTGTGTGTGTGTGCTTGTGTGTGTGGTGTGTGCTTGTGTGTGTGGTGTGTGTGTGGTGTGTGTGCTTGTGTGTGTGGTGTGTGTTTGTGTGGTGTGTGCGTGTGTGGTGTGTGCGTGTGTGTGGTGTGTGTGGTGTGTGCTTGTGTCTGTGTCTGTGTGTGTGGTGTGTGCTTGTGTCTGTGTGTGTGGTGTGTGCTTGTGTCTGTGTGTGTGGTGTGTGCTTGTGTCTGTGTCTGTGTGTGTGGTGTGTGCTTGTGTCTGTGTCTGTGTGTGTGGTGTGTGCTTGTGTCTGTGTCTGTGTGTGGTGTGTGCTTGTGTCTGTGTCTGTGTGTGGTGTGTGCTTGTGTCTGTGCGTGTGGTGTGTGCTTGTGTCTGTGCGTGTGGTGTGTGCTTGTGTCTGTGCGTGTGGTGTGTGCTTGTGTCTGTGCGTGTGGTGTGTGCTTGTGTGTGTGGTGTGTGCTTGTGTCTGTGTGTGTGGTGTGTGCTTGTGTCTGTGTGTGTGGTGTGTGCTTGTGTCTGTGTGTGTGGTGTGTGCTTGTGTCTGTGTGTGCTTGTGTGTGCGGTGTGTGTTTGTGTGGTGTGTGTTTGTGTGGTTTGTGTGGTGTGTGCGTGTGTCTGTGTGTGTGGTGTGTGCGTGTGTCTGTGTGTGTGGTGTGTGCGTGTGTCTGTGTGTGTGGTGTGTGCGTGTGCCTGTGTGTGTGGTGTGTGCTTGTGCCTGTGTGTGTGGTGTGTGCTTGTGCCTGTGTGTGTGATGTGTTCTTGTGTCTGTGTGTGTTATGTGTGGTGTGTGTGTGTGTGTTATGTGTGGTGTGTGTGTGTGTGCTTGTGTGTGTTTGTGGTGTGTGCTAGTGTGTGTTTGTGGTGTGTGCTAGTGTGTGTTTGTGGTGTGTGCTTGTGTGTGTTTGTGGTGTGTGCTTGTGTGTGTTTGTGGTGTGTGCTTGTGTCTGTGTGTGTGGTGTGTGCGTGTGTCTGGGTGTGTGCGTGTGTCTGTGTGTGTGGTGTGTGCGTGTGTCTGTGTGTGTGGTGTGTGCTTGTGTCTGTGTGTGTGGTGTGTGCTTGTGTCTGTGTGTGTTGTGTGTGGTGTGTGCTTGTGTGTGTTTGTGGTGTGTGCTTGTGTGTGTTTGGTGTGTGCTTGTGTGTGTTTGTGGTGTGTGCTTGTGTGTGTTTGTGGTGTGTGCTTGTGTCTGTGTGTGTGGTGTGTGTGCTTGTGTCTGTGTGTGTGGTCTGTGTGTGTGGTGTGTGCTTGTGTCTGTGTGTGGTGTGTGTGTGTGTGTGTGGTGTGTGTGTGTGTGTGGTGTGTGTGCGTGTGTGTGTGGTGTGTGTGCTTGTGTGTGTGGTGTGTGCTTGTGTGTGTGGTGTGTGTGCTTGTGTGTGTGGTGTGTGCTTGTGTGTGTGGTGTGTGTGTGGTGTGTGTGCTTGTGTGTGTGGTGTGTGTTTGTGTGGTGTGTGCGTGTGCGTGTGCGTGTGTGTGGCGTGTGCGTGTGTGTGTGTGGTGTGTGCTTGTGTCTGTGTCTGTGTGTGTGGTGTGTGCTTGTGTCTGTGTGTGTGGTGTGTGCTTGTGTCTGTGTGTGTGGTGTGTGCTTGTGTCTGTGTCTGTGTGTGGTGTGTGCTTGTGTCTGTGCGTGTGGTGTGTGCTTGTGTCTGTGCGTGTGGTGTGTGCTTGTGTCTGTGCGTGTGGTGTGTGCTTGTGTCTGTGCATGTGGTGTGTGGTGTGTGCTTGTGTCTGTGTCTGTGTGTGGTGTGTGCTTGTGTCTGTGTGTGTGGTGTGTGCTTGTGCCTGTGCGCTTGTGTCTGTGCGTGTGGTGTGTGCTTGTGTCTGTGCGTGTGGTCTGTGCTTGTGCGTGTGGTGTGTGCTTGTGTCTGTGCGTGTGGTGTGTGCTTGTGTCTGTGCGTGTGGTGTGTGCTTGTGTCTGTGTCTGTGCGTGTGGTGTGTGCTTGTGTCTGTGACTGTGCGTGTGGTGTGTGCTTGTGTCTGTGCGTGTGGTGTGTGCTTGTGTCTGTGTCTGTGTGTGTGGTGTGTGCTTGTGTCTGTGTGTGGTGTGTGCTTGTGTCTGGGTGTGTGCTTGTGTGTGTTTGTGTGGTGTGTGCTTGTGTCTGTGTGTGTGGTGTGTGCTTGTGTCTGTGTGTGTGGTGTGTGCTTGTGTCTGTGTGTGTGGTGTGTGCTGGTGCCTGTTTGTGTGGTGTGTGCTTGTGCCTGTGTGTGTGGTGTGTGCTTGTATCTGTGTGTGGTGTGTGCTTGTGCCTGTGTGTGTGGTGTGTGCTTGTGTCTGTGTCTGTGTGTGTGCTTGTGTCTGCGTCTGTGTGTGTGTGGTGTGTGCTTGTGCCTGTGTGTGTGGTGTGTGCTTGTGTCTGTGTGTGTGGTGTGTGCTTGTGTCTGTGTGTGTGGTGTGTGCTTGTGTCTGTGTGTGGTGTGTGCTTGTGCCTGTGTGTGTGGTGTGTGCTTGTGTCTGTGTCTGTGTGTGTGGTGTGTGCTTGTGTCTGTGTCTTTGTGTGTGGTGTGTGCTTGTGTCTTTGTCTGTGTGTGTGGTGTGTGCTTGTGTCTGTGTGTGTGGTGTGTGCTTGTGTCTGTGTGTGTGGTGTGTGCTTGTGTCTGTGTGTGTGGTGTGTGTGCTTGTGTGTGCGGTGTGTGTTTGTGTGGTCTGTGGTGTGGGTTTGTGTGGTGTGTGCGTGTGTCTGTGTGTGTGGTGTGTGCGTGTGTCTGTGTGTGTGGTGTGTGCGTGCTGTGTGCTTGTGTCTGTGTGTGTGGTGTGTGCTTGTGTCTGTGTGTGTGCTGTGTGCTTGTGTCTGTGTGTGTGCTGTGTGCTTGTGTCTGTGTGTGTGGTGTGTGCTTGTGCCTGTGTGTGTGTTGTGTGCTTGTGCCTGTGTGTGTGGTGTGTGCTTGTGTCTGTGTTTGGTGTGTGCTTGTGCCTGTGTGTGTGGTGTGTGCTTGTGTCTGTGTCTGTGTGTGTGCTTGTGTCTGTGTCTGTGTGTGTGGTGTGTGCTTGTGTCTGTGTGTGTGGTGTGTGCTTGTGTCTGTGTGTGTGGTGTGTGCTTGTGTCTGTGTGTGTGGTGTGTGCTTGTGCCTGTGTGTGTGGTGTGTGCTTGTGTCTGTGTGTGTGGTGTGTGCTTGTGTCTGTGTGTGTGGTGTGTGCTTGTGTCTGTGTGTGGTGTGTGCTTGTGCCTGTGTGTGTGGTGTGTGCTTGTGTCTGTGTCTCTGTGTGTGGTGTGTGCTTGTGTCTGTGTCTTTGTGTGTGGTGTGTGCTTGTGTCTTTGTCTGTGTGTGTGGTGTGTGCTTGTGTCTGTGTGTGTGGTGTGTGCTTGTGTCTGTGTGTGTGGTGTGTGCTTGTGTCTGTGTGTGTGGTGTGTGCTTGTGTCTGTGTGTGTGGTGTGTGCTTGTGTCTGTGTGTGTGGTGTGTGTGCTTGTGTGTGCGGTGTGTGTTTGTGTGGTCTGTGGTGTGGGTTTGTGTGGTGTGTGCGTGTGTCTGTGTGTGTGGTGTGTGCGTGTGTCTGTGTGTGTGCTGTGTGCTTGTGTCTGTGTGTGTGGTGTGTGCTTGTGTCTGTTTGTGTGCTGTGTGCTTGTGTCTGTGTGTGTGCTGTGTGCTTGTGTCTGTGTGTGTGATGTGTGCTTGTGTCTGTGTGTGTGGTGTGTGCTTGTGCCTGTGTGTGTGGTGTGTGCTTGTGTCTGTGTGTGTGGTGTGTGCTGGTGCCTGTTTGTGTGGTGTGTGCTTGTGCCTGTGTGTGTGGTGTGTGCTTGTATCTGTGTGTGGTGTGTGCTTGTGCCTGTGTGTGTGGTGTGTGCTTGTGCCTGTGTGTGTGGTGTGTGCTTGTGTCTGTGTCTGTGTGTGTGCTTGTGTCTGCGTCTGTGTGTGTGTGGTGTGTGCTTGTGCCTGTGTGTGTGTGGTGTGTGCTTGTGCCTGTGTGTGTGGTGTGTGCTTGTGTCTGTGTGTGTGGTGTGTGCTTGTGTCTGTGTGTGTGGTGTGTGCTTGTGTCTGTGTGTGTGGTGTGTGCTTGTGTCTGTGTGTGGTGTGTGCTTGTGCCTGTGTGTGTGGTGTGTGTTTGTGTCTGTGTCTGTGTGTGTGGTGTGTGCTTGTGTCTGTGTCTTTGTGTGTGGTGTGTGCTTGTGTCTTTGTCTGTGTGTGTGGTGTGTGCTTGTGTCTGTGTGCTTGTGTCTGTGTGTGTGGTGTGTGCTTGTGTCTGTGTGTGTGGTGTGTGCTTGTGTGTGCGGTGTGTGTTTGTGTGGTGTGTGCGTTTGTGTGGTTTGTGTGGTGTGTGCGTGTGTCTGTGTGTGTGGTGTGTGCGTGTGTGTGTGGTGTGTGCGTGTGTCTGTGTGTGTGGTGTGTGCGTGTGTCTGTGTGTGTGGTGTGTGCGTGTGTCTGTGTGTGTGGTGTGTGCGTGTGTCTGTGTGTGTGGTGTGTGCTTGTGCCTGTGTGTGTGGTGTGTGCTTGTGCCTGTGTGTGTGGTGTGTGCTTGTGCCTGTGTGTGTGGTGTGTGCTTGTGCCTGTGTGTGTGGTGTGTGCTTGTGCCTGTGTGTGTGATGTGTGCTTGTGTCTGTGTGTGTTATGTGTGGTGTGTGTGTGTGTGTTATGTGTGGTGTGTGTGTGTGTGTTATGTGTGGTGTGTGCTTGTGTGTGTTTGTGGTGTGTGCTTGTGTGTGTTTGTTTTGTGTGCTTGTGTGTGTTTGTGGTGTGTGCTTGTGTCTGTGTGTGTGGTGTGTGCGTGTGTCTGTGTGTGTGGTGTGTGCGTGTGTCTGTGTGTGTGGTGTGTGCTTGTGTCTGTGTGTGTGGTGTGTGCTTGTGTCTGTGTGTGTGGTGTGTGCTTGTGTGTGTTTGTGGTGTGTGCTTGTGTGTGTTTGTGGTGTGTGCTTGTGTGTGTTTGTGGTGTGTGCTTGTGTGTGTTTGTGGTGTGTGCTTGTGTGTGTTTGTGGTGTGTGCTTGTGTGTGTTTGTGGTGTGTGCTTGTGTGTGCTTGTGTCTGTGTTTGTGGTGTGTGCTTGTGTCTGTGTGTGTGGTGTGTGCTTGTGTCTGTGTGTGTGGTGTGTGCTTGTGTCTGTGTGTGGTGTGTGTGTGTGTGTGTGGTGTGTGTGTGTGCTTGTGTGTGTGGTGTGTGCTTGTGTGTGTGGTGTGTGTGTGGTGTGTGGTGCTTGTGTGTGTGGTGTGTGTTTGTGTGGTGTGTGCGTGTGTGGTGTGTGCGTGTGCGTGTGTGTGGTGTGTGCGTGTGTGGTGTGTGCTTGTGTCTGTGTCTGTGTGTGTGGTGTGTGCTTGTGTCTGTGTGTGTGGTGTGTGCTTGTGTCTGTGTCTGTGTGTGTGGTGTGTGCTTGTGTCTGTGTCTGTGTGTGGTGTGTGCTTGTGTCTGTGCGTGTGGTGTGTGCTTGTGTCTGTGCGTGTGGTGTGTGCTTGTGTCTGTGCGTGTGGTGTGTGCTTGTGTCTGTGCGTGTGGTGTGTGCTTGTGTCTGTGCGTGTGGTGTGTGCTTGTGTCTGTGTCTGTGTGTGTGGTGTGTGCTTGTGTCTGTGTGTGTGGTGTGTGCTTGTGTCTGTGTGTGTGGTGTGTGCTTGTGTCTGTGTGTGCTTGTGTGTGCGGTGTGTGTTTGTGTGGTGTGTGTTTGTGTGGTTTGTGTGGTGTGTGCGTGTGTCTGTGTGTGTGGTCTGTGCGTGTGTCTGTGTGTGTGGTGTGTGCGTGTGTCTGTGTGTGTGGTGTGTGCGTGTGTCTGTGTGTGTGGTGTGTGCGTGTGTCTGTGTGTGTGGTGTGTGCGTGTGTCTGTGTGTGTGGTGTGTGCGTGTGTCTGTGTGTGTGGTGTGTGCGTGTGTCTGTGTGTGTGGTGTGTGCGTGTGCCTGTGTGTGTGGTGTGTGCTTGTGCCTGTGTGTGTGGTGTGTGCTTGTGCCTGTGTGTGTGATGTGTTCTTGTGTCTGTGTGTGTTATGTGTGGTGTGTGTGTGTGTGTTATGTGTGGTGTGTGTGTGTGTGTTATGTGTGGTGTGTGTGTGTGTGCTTGTGTGTGTTTGTGGTGTGTGCTAGTGTGTGTTTGTGGTGTGTGCTAGTGTGTGTTTGTGGTGTGTGCTTGTGTGTGTTTGTGGTGTGTGCTTGTGTCTGTGTGTGTGGTGTGTGCGTGTGTCTGTGTGTGTGGTGTGTGCGTGTGTCTGTGTGTGTGGTGTGTGCGTGTGTCTGTGTGTGTGGTGTGTGCGTGTGTCTGTGTGTGTGGTGTGTGCGTGTGTCTGTGTGTGTGGTGTGTGCGTGTGTCTGTGTGTGTGGTGTGTGCTTGTGTCTGTGTGTGTGGTGTGTGCTTGTGTCTGTGTGTGTTGTGTGTGGTGTGTGCTTGTGTGTGTTTGTGGTGTGTGCTTGTGTGTGTTTGGTGTGTGCTTGTGTGTGTTTGTGGTGTGTGCTTGTGTGTGTTTGTGGTGTGTGCTTGTGTCTGTGTGTGTGGTGTGTGTGCTTGTGTCTGTGTGTGTGGTGTGTGCTTGTGTCTGTGTGTGGTGTGTGTGTGTGTGTGGTGTGTGTGTGTGTGTGGTGTGTGTGCTTGTGTGTGTGGTGTGTGCTTGTGTGTGTGGTGTGTGTGTGGTGTGTGTGGTGTGTGTTTGTGTGGTGTGTGCGTGTGCGTGGTGTGTGCGTGTGCGTGTGTGTGGCGTGTGCGTGTGTGTGTGTGGTGTGTGCTTGTGTCTGTGTCTGTGTGTGTGGTGTGTGCTTGTGTCTGTGTGTGTGGTGTGTGCTTGTGTCTGTGTCTGTGTGTGGTGTGTGTCTGTGTCTGTGTGTGGTGTGTGCTTGTGTCTGTGCGTGTGGTGTGTGCTTGTGTCTGTGCGTGTGGTGTGTGCTTGTGTCTGTGCGTGTGGTGTGTGCTTGTGTCTGTGCATGTGGTGTGTGGTGTGTGCTTGTGTCTGTGTCTGTGTGTGGTGTGTGCTTGTGTCTGTGTGTGTGGTGTGTGCTTGTGCCTGTGCGCTTGTGTCTGTGCGTGTGGTGTGTGCTTGTGTCTGTGCGTGTGGTGTGTGCTTGTGTCTGTGCGTGTGGTGTGTGCTTGTGTCTGTGCGTGTGGTGTGTGCTTGTGTCTGTGTCTGTGCGTGTGGTGTGTGCTTGTGTCTGTGCCTGTGCGTGTGGTGTGTGCTTGTGTCTGTGCATGTGGTGTGTGCTTGTGTCTGTGTCTGTGTGTGTGGTGTGTGCTTGTGTCTGTGTGTGGTGTGTGCTTGTGTCTGGGTGTGTGCTTGTGTGTGTTTGTGTGGTGTGTGCTTGTGTCTGTGTGTGTGGTGTGTGCTTGTGTCTGTTTGTGTGGTGTGTGCTTGTGTCTGTGTGTGTGGTGTGTGCTGGTGCCTGTTTGTGTGGTGTGTGCTTGTGCCTGTGTGTGTGGTGTGTGCTTGTATCTGTGTGTGGTGTGTGCTTGTGCCTGTGTGTGTGGTGTGTGCTTGTGTCTGTGTCTGTGTGTGTGCTTGTGTCTGCGTCTGTGTGTGTGTGGTGTGTGCTTGTGCCTGTGTGTGTGGTGTGTGCTTGTGTCTGTGTGTGTGGTGTGTGCTTGTGTCTGTGTGTGTGGTGTGTGCTTGTGTCTGTGTGTGGTGTGTGCTTGTGCCTGTGTGTGTGGTGTGTGCTTGTGTCTGTGTCTGTGTGTGTGGTGTGTGCTTGTGTCTGTGTCTTTGTGTGTGGTGTGTGCTTGTGTCTTTGTCTGTGTGTGTGGTGTGTGCTTGTGTCTGTGTGTGTGGTGTGTGCTTGTGTCTGTGTGTGTGGTGTGTGCTTGTGTCTGTGTGTGTGGTGTGTGCTTGTGTCTGTGTGTGTGGTGTGTGTGCTTGTGTGTGCGGTGTGTGTTTGTGTGGTCTGTGGTGTGGGTTTGTGTGGTGTGTGCGTGTGTCTGTGTGTGTGGTGTGTGCGTGTGTCTGTGTGTGTGCTGTGTGCTTGTGTCTGTGTGTGTGGTGTGTGCTTGTGTCTGTGTGCTTGTGTCTGTGTGTGTGCTGTGTGCTTGTGTCTGTGTGTGTGGTGTGTGCTTGTGTCTGTGTGTGTGGTGTGTGCTTGTGCCTGTGTGTGTGTTGTGTGCTTGTGCCTGTGTGTGTGGTGTGTGCTTGTGTCTGTGTCTGTGTGTGTGGTGTGTGCGTGTGTCTGTGTGTGTGGTGTGTGCGTGTGTCTGTGTGTGTGGTTTGTGCGTGTGTCTGTGTGTGTGATGTGTGCGTGTGTCTGTGTGTGTGGTGTGTGCGTGTGTCTGTGTGTGTGGTGTGTGCGTGTGTCTGTGTGTGTGGTGTGTGCTTGTGCCTGTGTGTGTGGTGTGTGCTTGTGCCTGTGTGTGTGGTGTGTGCTTGTGCCTGTGTGTGGTGTGTGTGCTTGTGCCTGTGTGTGTGATGTGTGCTTGTGTCTGTGTGTGTTATGTGTGGTGTGTGTGTGTGTGTTATGTGTGGTGTGTGCTTGTGTGTGTTTGTGGTGTGTGCTTGTGTGTGTTTGTGGTGTGTGCTTGTGTGTGTTTGTGGTGTGTGCTTGTGTCTGTGTGTGTGGTGTGTGCGTGTGCGTGTGTGTGTGGTGTGTGCTTGTGTCTGTGTGTGGTGTGTGCTTGTGTCTGTGTGTGTGGCGTGTGCTTGTGTCTGTGTGTGTGGCGTGTGCTTGTGTCTGTGTGTGTGGTGTGTGCTTGTGTCTGTGTGTGTGGTGTGTGCTTGTGTCTGTGTGTGTGGTGTGTGTGGTGTGTGCTTGTGTCTGTGTGTGTGGTGTGTGTGGTGTGTGCTTGTGCTTGTGTGTGTGGTGTGTGTTTGTGTGTGGTGTGTGCTTGTGTCTGTGTGTGTGGTGTGTGCTTGTGTCTGTGTGTGTGGTGTGTGCTTGTGTCTGTGTGTGTGGTGTGTGCTTGTGTGTGTGTGTGTGGTGTGTGCTTGTGTGTGTGTGTGGTGTGTGCTTGTGTGTGTGTGTGGTGTGTGCTTGTGTGTGTGTGTGGTGTGTGCTTGTGTGTGTGTGTGGTGTGTACTTGTGTGTGTGTTTGTGGTGTGTGCTTGTGTGTATTTGTGGTGTGTGCTTGTGTGTATTTGTGGTGTGTGCTTGTGTGTGTTTGTGGTGTGTGCTTGTGCTTGTGTTTATGGTGTGTGCTTGTGTCTGTGTGTGTGGTGTGTGTGCTTGTGTCTGTGTGTGTGGTGTGTGCTTGTGTCTGTGTGTGTGGTGTGTGTCTGTGTGTGTGGTGTGTGCTTGTGTCTGTGTCTGTGTCTGTGGTGTGTGCTTGTGTCTGTGTGTGTGGTGTGTGCTTGTGTCTGTGTATGTGGTGTGTGCTTGTGTCTGTGTATGTGATGTGTGCTTGTGTCTGTGTGTGTGGTGTGTGCTTGTATCTGTGTGTGGTGTGTGCTTGTGCCTGTGTGTGTGGTGTGTGCTTGTGTCTGTGTCTGTGTGTGTGGTGTGTGCTTGTGTCTGTGTCTGTGTGTGTGGTGTGTGCTTGTGTCTGTGTCTGTGTGTGTGGTGTGTGCTTGTGTCTGTGTGTGTGGTGTGTGCTTGTGTCTGTGTGTGTGGTGTGTGCTTGTGTCTGTGTGTGCTTGTGTGTGCGGTGTGTGTTTGTGTGTGCTTGTGTGTGCGGTGTGTGTTTGTGTGGTGTGTGTTTGTGTGGTTTGTGTGGTGTGTGCGTGTGTCTGTGTGTGTGGTGTGTGCGTGTGTCTGTGTGTGTGGTGTGTGCGTGTGTCTGTGTGTGTGGTGTGTGTGTGTGTCTGTGTGTGTGTGTGTCTGTGTGTGTGGTGTGTGCGTGTGTCTGTGTGTGTGGTGTGTGCGTGTGTCTGTGTGTGTGGTGTGTGCGTGTGTCTGTGTGTGTGGTGTGTGCTTGTGCCTGTGTGTGTGGTGTGTGCTTGTGCCTGTGTGTGTGGTGTGTGCTTGTGCCTGTGTGTGGTGTGTGTGCTTGTGCCTGTGTGTGTGATGTGTGCTTGTGTCTGTGTGTGTTATGTGTGGTGTGTGTGTGTGTGTTATGTGTGGTGTGTGCTTGTGTGTGTTTGTGGTGTGTGTTTGTGGTGTGTGCTTGTGTGTGTTTGTGGTGTGTGCTTGTGTCTGTGTGTGTGGTGTGTGCGTGTGTCTGTGTGTGTGGTGTGTGCGTGTGTCTGTGTGTGTGGTGTGTGCTTGTGTTTGTGTGTGGTGTGTGCTTGTGTGTGTGTGTGGTGTGTGCTTGTGTGTGTTTGTGGTGTGTGCTTGTGTGTGTTTGTGGTGTGTGCTTGTGTGTGTTTGTGGTGTGTGCTTGTGTGTGTTTGTGGTGTGTGCTTGTGTGTGTTTGTGGTGTGTGCTTGTGTGTGCTTGTGTCTGTGTTTGTGGTGTGTGCTTGTGTCTGTGTGTGTGGTGTGTGCTTGTGTCTGTGTGTGTGGTGTGTGCTTGTGTCTGTGTGTGGTGTGTGTGTGTGTGTGTGGTGTGTGTGTGTGCTTGTGTGTGTGGTGTGTGCTTGTGTGTGTGGTGTGTGTGTGGTGTGTGTGCTTGTGTGTGTGGTGTGTGTTTGTGTGGTGTGTGCGTGTGTGGTGTGTGCGTGTGTGTGGTGTGTGTGGTGTGTGCTTGTGTCTGTGTCTGTGTGTGTGGTGTGTGCTTGTGTCTGTGTGTGTGGTGTGTGCTTGTGTCTGTGTGTGTGGTGTGTGCTTGTGTCTGTGTCTGTGTGTGTGGTGTGTGCTTGTGTCTGTGTCTGTGTGTGGTGTGTGCTTGTGTCTGTGTCTGTGTGTGGTGTGTGCTTGTGTCTGTGCGTGTGGTGTGTGCTTGTGTCTGTGCGTGTGGTGTGTGCTTGTGTCTGTGCGTGTGGTGTGTGCTTGTGTCTGTGCGTGTGGTGTGTGCTTGTGTGTGTGGTGTGTGCTTGTGTCTGTGTGTGTGGTGTGTGCTTGTGTCTGTGTGTGTGGTGTGTGCTTGTGTCTGTGTGTGTGGTGTGTGCTTGTGTCTGTGTGTGCTTGTGTGTGCGGTGTGTGTTTGTGTGGTGTGTGTTTGTGTGGTTTGTGTGGTGTGTGCGTGTGTCTGTGTGTGTGGTGTGTGCGTGTGTCTGTGTGTGTGGTGTGTGCGTGTGTCTGTGTGTGTGGTGTGTGCGTGTGCCTGTGTGTGTGGTGTGTGCTTGTGCCTGTGTGTGTGGTGTGTGCTTGTGCCTGTGTGTGTGATGTGTTCTTGTGTCTGTGTGTGTTATGTGTGGTGTGTGTGTGTGTGTTATGTGTGGTGTGTGTGTGTGTGCTTGTGTGTGTTTGTGGTGTGTGCTAGTGTGTGTTTGTGGTGTGTGCTAGTGTGTGTTTGTGGTGTGTGCTTGTGTGTGTTTGTGGTGTGTGCTTGTGTGTGTTTGTGGTGTGTGCTTGTGTCTGTGTGTGTGGTGTGTGCGTGTGTCTGGGTGTGTGCGTGTGTCTGTGTGTGTGGTGTGTGCGTGTGTCTGTGTGTGTGGTGTGTGCTTGTGTCTGTGTGTGTGGTGTGTGCTTGTGTCTGTGTGTGTTGTGTGTGGTGTGTGCTTGTGTGTGTTTGTGGTGTGTGCTTGTGTGTGTTTGGTGTGTGCTTGTGTGTGTTTGTGGTGTGTGCTTGTGTGTGTTTGTGGTGTGTGCTTGTGTCTGTGTGTGTGGTGTGTGTGCTTGTGTCTGTGTGTGTGGTCTGTGTGTGTGGTGTGTGCTTGTGTCTGTGTGGTGTGTGTGTGTGTGTGTGTGGTGTGTGTGTGTGTGTGGTGTGTGTGCTTGTGTGTGTGGTGTGTGCTTGTGTGTGTGGTGTGTGTGCTTGTGTGTGTGGTGTGTGCTTGTGTGTGTGGTGTGTGTGTGGTGTGTGTGCTTGTGTGTGTGGTGTGTGTTTGTGTGGTGTGTGCGTGTGCGTGGTGTGTGCGTGTGCGTGTGCGTGTGTGTGGCGTGTGCGTGTGTGTGTGTGGTGTGTGCTTGTGTCTGTGTCTGTGTGTGTGGTGTGTGCTTGTGTCTGTGTGTGTGGTGTGTGCTTGTGTCTGTGTGTGTGGTGTGTGCTTGTGTCTGTGTCTGTGTGTGGTGTGTGCTTGTGTCTGTGCGTGTGGTGTGTGCTTGTGTCTGTGCGTGTGGTGTGTGCTTGTGTCTGTGCGTGTGGTGTGTGCTTGTGTCTGTGCATGTGGTGTGTGGTGTGTGCTTGTGTCTGTGTCTGTGTGTGGTGTGTGCTTGTGTCTGTGTGTGTGGTGTGTGCTTGTGCCTGTGCGCTTGTGTCTGTGCGTGTGGTGTGTGCTTGTGTCTGTGCGTGTGGTCTGTGCTTGTGCGTGTGGTGTGTGCTTGTGTCTGTGCGTGTGGTGTGTGCTTGTGTCTGTGCGTGTGGTGTGTGCTTGTGTCTGTGTCTGTGCGTGTGGTGTGTGCTTGTGTCTGTGACTGTGCGTGTGGTGTGTGCTTGTGTCTGTGCGTGTGGTGTGTGCTTGTGTCTGTGTCTGTGTGTGTGGTGTGTGCTTGTGTCTGTGCGTGTGGTGTGTGCTTGTGTCTGTGTCTGTGTGTGTGGTGTGTGCTTGTGTCTGTGTGTGGTGTGTGCTTGTGTCTGGGTGTGTGCTTGTGTGTGTTTGTGTGGTGTGTGCTTGTGTCTGTGTGTGTGGTGTGTGCTTGTGTCTGTGTGTGTGGTGTGTGCTTGTGTCTGTGTGTGTGGTGTGTGCTGGTGCCTGTTTGTGTGGTGTGTGCTTGTGCCTGTGTGTGTGGTGTGTGCTTGTATCTGTGTGTGGTGTGTGCTTGTGCCTGTGTGTGTGGTGTGTGCTTGTGTCTGTGTCTGTGTGTGTGCTTGTGTCTGCGTCTGTGTGTGTGTGGTGTGTGCTTGTGCCTGTGTGTGTGGTGTGTGCTTGTGTCTGTGTGTGTGGTGTGTGCTTGTGTCTGTGTGTGTGGTGTGTGCTTGTGTCTGTGTGTGGTGTGTGCTTGTGCCTGTGTGTGTGGTGTGTGCTTGTGTCTGTGTCTGTGTGTGTGGTGTGTGCTTGTGTCTGTGTCTTTGTGTGTGGTGTGTGCTTGTGTCTTTGTCTGTGTGTGTGGTGTGTGCTTGTGTCTGTGTGTGTGGTGTGTGCTTGTGTCTGTGTGTGTGGTGTGTGCTTGTGTCTGTGTGTGTGGTGTGTGTGCTTGTGTGTGCGGTGTGTGTTTGTGTGGTCTGTGGTGTGGGTTTGTGTGGTGTGTGCGTGTGTCTGTGTGTGTGGTGTGTGCGTGTGTCTGTGTGTGTGGTGTGTGCGTGCTGTGTGCTTGTGTCTGTGTGTGTGGTGTGTGCTTGTGTCTGTGTGTGTGCTGTGTGCTTGTGTCTGTGTGTGTGCTGTGTGCTTGTGTCTGTGTGTGTGGTGTGTGCTTGTGCCTGTGTGTGTGTTGTGTGCTTGTGCCTGTGTGTGTGGTGTGTGCTTGTGTCTGTGTTTGGTGTGTGCTTGTGCCTGTGTGTGTGGTGTGTGCTTGTGTCTGTGTCTGTGTGTGTGCTTGTGTCTGTGTCTGTGTGTGTGGTGTGTGCTTGTGTCTGTGTGTGTGGTGTGTGCTTGTGTCTGTGTGTGTGGTGTGTGCTTGTGTCTGTGTGTGTGGTGTGTGCTTGTGCCTGTGTGTGTGGTGTGTGCTTGTGTCTGTGTGTGTGGTGTGTGCTTGTGTCTGTGTGTGTGGTGTGTGCTTGTGTCTGTGTGTGGTGTGTGCTTGTGCCTGTGTGTGTGGTGTGTGCTTGTGTCTGTGTCTCTGTGTGTGGTGTGTGCTTGTGTCTGTGTCTTTGTGTGTGGTGTGTGCTTGTGTCTTTGTCTGTGTGTGTGGTGTGTGCTTGTGTCTGTGTGTGTGGTGTGTGCTTGTGTCTGTGTGTGTGGTGTGTGCTTGTGTCTGTGTGTGTGGTGTGTGCTTGTGTCTGTGTGTGTGGTGTGTGCTTGTGTCTGTGTGTGTGGTGTGTGTGCTTGTGTGTGCGGTGTGTGTTTGTGTGGTCTGTGGTGTGGGTTTGTGTGGTGTGTGCGTGTGTCTGTGTGTGTGGTGTGTGCGTGTGTCTGTGTGTGTGCTGTGTGCTTGTGTCTGTGTGTGTGGTGTGTGCTTGTGTCTGTTTGTGTGCTGTGTGCTTGTGTCTGTGTGTGTGCTGTGTGCTTGTGTCTGTGTGTGTGATGTGTGCTTGTGTCTGTGTGTGTGGTGTGTGCTTGTGCCTGTGTGTGTGGTGTGTGCTTGTGTCTGTGTGTGTGGTGTGTGCTGGTGCCTGTTTGTGTGGTGTGTGCTTGTGCCTGTGTGTGTGGTGTGTGCTTGTATCTGTGTGTGGTGTGTGCTTGTGCCTGTGTGTGTGGTGTGTGCTTGTGCCTGTGTGTGTGGTGTGTGCTTGTGTCTGTGTCTGTGTGTGTGCTTGTGTCTGCGTCTGTGTGTGTGTGGTGTGTGCTTGTGCCTGTGTGTGTGTGGTGTGTGCTTGTGCCTGTGTGTGTGGTGTGTGCTTGTGTCTGTGTGTGTGGTGTGTGCTTGTGTCTGTGTGTGTGGTGTGTGCTTGTGTCTGTGTGTGTGGTGTGTGCTTGTGTCTGTGTGTGGTGTGTGCTTGTGCCTGTGTGTGTGGTGTGTGTTTGTGTCTGTGTCTGTGTGTGTGGTGTGTGCTTGTGTCTGTGTCTTTGTGTGTGGTGTGTGCTTGTGTCTTTGTCTGTGTGTGTGGTGTGTGCTTGTGTCTGTGTGCTTGTGTCTGTGTGTGTGGTGTGTGCTTGTGTCTGTGTGTGTGGTGTGTGCTTGTGTGTGCGGTGTGTGTTTGTGTGGTGTGTGCGTTTGTGTGGTTTGTGTGGTGTGTGTGTGTGTGGTGTGTGCGTGTGTGTGTGGTGTGTGCGTGTGTCTGTGTGTGTGGTGTGTGCGTGTGTCTGTGTGTGTGGTGTGTGCGTGTGTCTGTGTGTGTGGTGTGTGCGTGTGTCTGTGTGTGTGGTGTGTGCTTGTGCCTGTGTGTGTGGTGTGTGCTTGTGCCTGTGTGTGTGGTGTGTGCTTGTGCCTGTGTGTGTGGTGTGTGCTTGTGCCTGTGTGTGTGGTGTGTGCTTGTGCCTGTGTGTGTGGTGTGTGCTTGTGCCTGTGTGTGTGATGTGTGCTTGTGTCTGTGTGTGTTATGTGTGGTGTGTGTGTGTGTGTTATGTGTGGTGTGTGTGTGTGTGTTATGTGTGGTGTGTGCTTGTGTGTGTTTGTGGTGTGTGCTTGTGTGTGTTTGTTTTGTGTGCTTGTGTGTGTTTGTGGTGTGTGCTTGTGTCTGTGTGTGTGGTGTGTGCGTGTGTCTGTGTGTGTGGTGTGTGCGTGTGTCTGTGTGTGTGGTGTGTGCTTGTGTCTGTGTGTGTGTGGTGTGTGCTTGTGTCTGTGTGTGTGGTGTGTGCTTGTGTGTGTTTGTGGTGTGTGCTTGTGTGTGTTTGTGGTGTGTGCTTGTGTGTGTTTGTGGTGTGTGCTTGTGTGTGTTTGTGGTGTGTGCTTGTGTGTGTTTGTGGTGTGTGCTTGTGTGTGCTTGTGTCTGTGTTTGTGGTGTGTGCTTGTGTCTGTGTGTGTGGTGTGTGCTTGTGTCTGTGTGTGTGGTGTGTGCTTGTGTCTGTGTGTGGTGTGTGTGTGTGTGTGTGGTGTGTGTGTGTGCTTGTGTGTGTGGTGTGTGCTTGTGTGTGTGGTGTGTGTGTGGTGTGTGGTGCTTGTGTGTGTGGTGTGTGTTTGTGTGGTGTGTGCGTGTGTGGTGTGTGCGTGTGCGTGTGTGTGGTGTGTGCGTGTGTGGTGTGTGCTTGTGTCTGTGTCTGTGTGTGTGGTGTGTGCTTGTGTCTGTGTGTGTGGTGTGTGCTTGTGTCTGTGTCTGTGTGTGTGGTGTGTGCTTGTGTCTGTGTCTGTGTGTGGTGTGTGCTTGTGTCTGTGCGTGTGGTGTGTGCTTGTGTCTGTGCGTGTGGTGTGTGCTTGTGTCTGTGCGTGTGGTGTGTGCTTGTGTCTGTGCGTGTGGTGTGTGCTTGTGTCTGTGCGTGTGGTGTGTGCTTGTGTCTGTGTCTGTGTGTGTGGTGTGTGCTTGTGTCTGTGTGTGTGGTGTGTGCTTGTGTGTGTTTGTTTTGTGTGCTTGTGTGTGTTTGTGGTGTGTGCTTGTGTCTGTGTGTGTGGTGTGTGCGTGTGTCTGTGTGTGTGGTGTGTGCGTGTGTCTGTGTGTGTGGTGTGTGCTTGTGTCTGTGTGTGTGTGGTGTGTGCTTGTGTCTGTGTGTGTGGTGTGTGCTTGTGTGTGTTTGTGGTGTGTGCTTGTGTGTGTTTGTGGTGTGTGCTTGTGTGTGTTTGTGGTGTGTGCTTGTGTGTGTTTGTGGTGTGTGCTTGTGTGTGTTTGTGGTGTGTGCTTGTGTGTGCTTGTGTCTGTGTTTGTGGTGTGTGCTTGTGTCTGTGTGTGTGGTGTGTGCTTGTGTCTGTGTGTGTGGTGTGTGCTTGTGTCTGTGTGTGGTGTGTGTGTGTGTGTGTGGTGTGTGTGTGTGCTTGTGTGTGTGGTGTGTGCTTGTGTGTGTGGTGTGTGTGTGGTGTGTGGTGCTTGTGTGTGTGGTGTGTGTTTGTGTGGTGTGTGCGTGTGTGGTGTGTGCGTGTGCGTGTGTGTGGTGTGTGCGTGTGTGGTGTGTGCTTGTGTCTGTGTCTGTGTGTGTGGTGTGTGCTTGTGTCTGTGTGTGTGGTGTGTGCTTGTGTCTGTGTCTGTGTGTGTGGTGTGTGCTTGTGTCTGTGTCTGTGTGTGGTGTGTGCTTGTGTCTGTGCGTGTGGTGTGTGCTTGTGTCTGTGCGTGTGGTGTGTGCTTGTGTCTGTGCGTGTGGTGTGTGCTTGTGTCTGTGCGTGTGGTGTGTGCTTGTGTCTGTGCGTGTGGTGTGTGCTTGTGTCTGTGTCTGTGTGTGTGGTGTGTGCTTGTGTCTGTGTGTGTGGTGTGTGCTTGTGTGTGTGTGTGTGGTGTGTGCTTGTGTCTGTGTGTGTGGTGTGTGCTTGTGTCTGTGTGTGCTTGTGTGTGCGGTGTGTGTTTGTGTGGTGTGTGTTTGTGTGGTTTGTGTGGTGTGTGCGTGTGTCTGTGTGTGTGGTCTGTGCGTGTGTCTGTGTGTGTGGTGTGTGCGTGTGTCTGTGTGTGTGGTGTGTGCGTGTGTCTGTGTGTGTGGTGTGTGCGTGTGCCTGTGTGTGTGGTGTGTGCTTGTGCCTGTGTGTGTGGTGTGTGCTTGTGCCTGTGTGTGTGATGTGTTCTTGTGTCTGTGTGTGTTATGTGTGGTGTGTGTGTGTGTGTTATGTGTGGTGTGTGTGTGTGTGTTATGTGTGGTGTGTGTGTGTGTGCTTGTGTGTGTTTGTGGTGTGTGCTAGTGTGTGTTTGTGGTGTGTGCTAGTGTGTGTTTGTGGTGTGTGCTTGTGTGTGTTTGTGGTGTGTGCTTGTGTCTGTGTGTGTGGTGTGTGCGTGTGTCTGTGTGTGTGGTGTGTGCGTGTGTCTGTGTGTGTGGTGTGTGCGTGTGTCTGTGTGTGTGGTGTGTGCGTGTGTCTGTGTGTGTGGTGTGTGCGTGTGTCTGTGTGTGTGGTGTGTGCGTGTGTCTGTGTGTGTGGTGTGTGCTTGTGTCTGTGTGTGTGGTGTGTGCTTGTGTCTGTGTGTGTTGTGTGTGGTGTGTGCTTGTGTGTGTTTGTGGTGTGTGCTTGTGTGTGTTTGGTGTGTGCTTGTGTGTGTTTGTGGTGTGTGCTTGTGTGTGTTTGTGGTGTGTGCTTGTGTCTGTGTGTGTGGTGTGTGTGCTTGTGTCTGTGTGTGTGGTGTGTGCTTGTGTCTGTGTGTGGTGTGTGTGTGTGTGTGGTGTGTGTGTGTGTGTGGTGTGTGTGCTTGTGTGTGTGGTGTGTGCTTGTGTGTGTGGTGTGTGCTTGTGTGTGTGGTGTGTGTGTGGTGTGTGTGGTGTGTGCGTGTGCGTGTGTGTGGCGTGTGCGTGTGTGTGTGTGGTGTGTGCTTGTGTCTGTGTCTGTGTGTGTGGTGTGTGCTTGTGTCTGTGTGTGTGGTGTGTGCTTGTGTCTGTGTCTGTGTGTGGTGTGTGTCTGTGTCTGTGTGTGGTGTGTGCTTGTGTCTGTGCGTGTGGTGTGTGCTTGTGTCTGTGCGTGTGGTGTGTGCTTGTGTCTGTGCGTGTGGTGTGTGCTTGTGTCTGTGCATGTGGTGTGTGGTGTGTGCTTGTGTCTGTGTCTGTGTGTGGTGTGTGCTTGTGTCTGTGTGTGTGGTGTGTGCTTGTGCCTGTGCGCTTGTGTCTGTGCGTGTGGTGTGTGCTTGTGTCTGTGCGTGTGGTGTGTGCTTGTGTCTGTGCGTGTGGTGTGTGCTTGTGTCTGTGCGTGTGGTGTGTGCTTGTGTCTGTGTCTGTGCGTGTGGTGTGTGCTTGTGTCTGTGACTGTGCGTGTGGTGTGTGCTTGTGTCTGTGCATGTGGTGTGTGCTTGTGTCTGTGTCTGTGTGTGTGGTGTGTGCTTGTGTCTGTGTGTGGTGTGTGCTTGTGTCTGGGTGTGTGCTTGTGTGTGTTTGTGTGGTGTGTGCTTGTGTCTGTGTGTGTGGTGTGTGCTTGTGTCTGTGTGTGTGGTGTGTGCTTGTGTCTGTGTGTGTGGTGTGTGCTGGTGCCTGTTTGTGTGGTGTGTGCTTGTGCCTGTGTGTGTGGTGTGTGCTTGTATCTGTGTGTGGTGTGTGCTTGTGCCTGTGTGTGTGGTGTGTGCTTGTGTCTGTGTCTGTGTGTGTGCTTGTGTCTGCGTCTGTGTGTGTGTGGTGTGTGCTTGTGCCTGTGTGTGTGGTGTGTGCTTGTGTCTGTGTGTGTGGTGTGTGCTTGTGTCTGTGTGTGTGGTGTGTGCTTGTGTCTGTGTGTGGTGTGTGCTTGTGCCTGTGTGTGTGGTGTGTGCTTGTGTCTGTGTCTGTGTGTGTGGTGTGTGCTTGTGTCTGTGTCTTTGTGTGTGGTGTGTGCTTGTGTCTTTGTCTGTGTGTGTGGTGTGTGCTTGTGTCTGTGTGTGTGGTGTGTGCTTGTGTCTGTGTGTGTGGTGTGTGCTTGTGTCTGTGTGTGTGGTGTGTGCTTGTGTCTGTGTGTGTGGTGTGTGCTTGTGTCTGTGTGTGTGGTGTGTGTGCTTGTGTGTGCGGTGTGTGTTTGTGTGGTCTGTGGTGTGGGTTTGTGTGGTGTGTGCGTGTGTCTGTGTGTGTGGTGTGTGTCTGTGTGTGTGCTGTGTGCTTGTGTCTGTGTGTGTGGTGTGTGCTTGTGTCTGTGTGTGTGCTGTGTGCTTGTGTCTGTGTGTGTGCTGTGTGCTTGTGTCTGTGTGTGTGGTGTGTGCTTGTGTCTGTGTGTGTGTTGTGTGCTTGTGCCTGTGTGTGTGGTGTGTGCTTGTGTCTGTGTTTGGTGTGTGCTTGTGCCTGTGTGTGTGGTGTGTGCTTGTGTCTGTGTCTGTGTGTGTGCTTGTGTCTGTGTCTGTGTGTGTGGTGTGTGCTTGTGTCTGTGTGTGTGGTGTGTGCTTGTGTCTGTGTGTGTGGTGTGTGCTTGTGCCTGTGTGTGTGGTGTGTGCTTGTGTCTGTGTGTGTGGTGTGTGCTTGTGTCTGTGTGTGTGGTGTGTGCTTGTGTCTGTGTGTGGTGTGTGCTTGTGCCTGTGTGTGTGGTGTGTGCTTGTGTCTGTGTCTGTGTGTGTGGTGTGTGCTTGTGTCTGTGTCTTTGTGTGTGGTGTGTGCTTGTGTCTTTGTCTGTGTGTGTGGTGTGTGCTTGTGTCTGTGTGTGTGGTGTGTGCTTGTGTCTGTGTGTGTGGTGTGTGCTTGTGTCTGTGTGTGTGGTGTGTGCTTGTGCCTGTGTGTGTGGTGTGTGCTTGTGTCTGTGTGTGTGGTGTGTGCTTGTGTCTGTGTGTGTAGTGTGTGCTTGTGTCTGTGTGTGGTGTGTGCTTGTGCCTGTGTGTGTGGTGTGTGCTTGTGTCTGTGTCTGTGTGTGTGGTGTGTGCTTGTGTCTGTGTCTTTGTGTGTGGTGTGTGCTTGTGCCTTTGTCTGTGTGTGTGGTGTGTGCTTGTGTCTGTGTGTGTGGTGTGTGCTTGTGTCTGTGTGTGTGGTGTGTGCTTGTGTCTGTGTGTGTGGTGTGTGCTTGTGTCTGTGTGTGTGGTGTGTGTGCTTGTGTGTGCGGTGTGTGTTTGTGTGGTCTGTGGTGTGGGTTTGTGTGGTGTGTGCGTGTGTCTGTGTGTGTGGTGTGTGCATGTGTCTGTGTGTGTGCTGTGTGCTTGTGTCTGTGTGTGTGGTGTGTGCTTGTGTCTGTTTGTGTGCTGTGTGCTTGTGTCTGTGTGTGTGCTGTGTGCTTGTGCCTGTGTGTGTGGTGTGTGCTTGTGTCTGTGTGTGTGTTGTGTGCTGGTGCCTGTTTGTGTGGTGTGTGCTTGTGCCTGTGTGTGTGGTGTGTGCTTGTATCTGTGTGTGGTGTGTGCTTGTGCCTGTGTGTGTGGTGTGTGCTTGTGCCTGTGTGTGTGGTGTGTGCTTGTGTCTGCGTCTGTGTGTGTGCTTGTGTCTGCGTCTGTGTGTGTGTGGTGTGTGCTTGTGCCTGTGTGTGTGGTGTGTGCTTGTGTCTGTGTGTGTGGTGTGTGCTTGTGTCTGTGTGTGTGGTGTGTGCTTGTGTCTGTGTGTGGTGTGTGCTTGTGCCTGTGTGTGTGGTGTGTGCTTGTGTCTGTGTCTGTGTGTGTGGTGTGTGCTTGTGTCTGTGTCTTTGTGTGTGGTGTGTGCTTGTGTCTTTGTCTGTGTGTGTGGTGTGTGCTTGTGTCTGTGTGTGTGGTGTGTGCTTGTGTCTGTGTGTGTGGTGTGTGCTTGTGTCTGTGTGTGTGGTGTGTGCTTGTGTCTGTGTGTGTGGTGTGTGCTTGTGTCTGTGTGTGTGGTGTGTGTGCTTGTGTGTGCGGTGTGTGTTTGTGTGGTCTGTGGTGTGGGTTTGTGTGGTGTGTGCGTGTGTCTGTGTGTGTGGTGTGTGCGTGTGTCTGTGTGTGTGGTGTGTGCTTGTGTCTGTGTGTGTGGTGTGTGCTTGTGTCTGTGTGTGTGCTGTGTGCGTGTGTCTGTGTGTGTGCTTGTGTCTGTGTGTGTGGTGTGTGCTTGTGTCTGTGTGTGTGTTGTGTGCTTGTGCCTGTGTGTGTGGTGTGTGCTTGTGTCTGTGTTTGGTGTGTGCTTGTGCCTGTGTGTGTGGTGTGTGCTTGTGTCTGTGTCTGTGTGGGTGCTTGTGTCTGTGTCTGTGTGTGTGGTGTGTGCTTGTGTCTGTGTGTGTGGTGTGTGCTTGTGTCTGTGTGTGTGGTGTGTGCTTGTGTCTTTGTCTGTGTGTGTGGTGTGTGCTTGTGTCTGTGTGTGTGGTGTGTGCTTGTGTCTGTGTGTGTGGTGTGTGCTTGTGTCTGTGTGTGTGGTGTGTGTGCGGTGTGTGTTTGTGTGGTCTGTGGTGTGGGTTTGTGTGGTGTGTGCGTGTGTCTGTGTGTGTGGTGTGTGCGTGTGTCTGTGTGTGTGCTGTGTGCTTGTGTCTGTGTGTGTGGTGTGTGCTTGTGTCTGTTTGTGTGCTGTGTGCTTGTGTCTGTGTGTGTGGTGTGTGCTTGTGTCTGTGTGTGTGGTGTGTGCTTGTGCCTGTGTGTGTGGTGTGTGCTTGTGCCTGTGTGTGTGGTGTGTGCTTGTGTCTGTGTTTGGTGTGTGCTTGTGCCTGTGTGTGTGGTGTGTGCTTGTGTCTGTGTCTGTGTGTGTGCTTGTGTCTGTGTCTGTGTGTGTGGTGTGTGCTTGTGTCTGTGTGTGTGGTGTGTGCTTGTGTCTGTGTGTGTGGTGTGTGCTTGTGTCTGTGTGTGTGGTGTGTGCTTGTGTCTGTGTGTGGTGTGTGCTTGTGCCTGTGTGTGTGGTGTGTGCTTTTGTCTGTGTCTGTGTGTGTGGTGTGTGCTTGTGTCTTTGTCTGTGTGTGTGGTGTGTGCTTGTGTCTTTGTCTGTGTGTGTGGTGTGTGCTTGTGTCTGTGTGTGTGGTGTGTGCTTGTGTCTGTGTGTGTGGTGTGTGCTTGTGTCTGTGTGTGTGGTGTGTGCTTGTGTCTGTGTGTGTGGTGTGTGTGCTTGTGTGTGCGGTGTGTGTTTGTGTGGTCTGTGTGGTGTGTGTTTGTGTTGTTTGTGTGGTGTGTGCGTGTGTCTGTGTGTGTGGTGTGTGTGTGTCTGTGTGTGTGGTGTGTGCGTGTGTCTGTGTGTGTGGTGTGTGCGTGTGTCTGTGTGTGTGATGTGTGCTTGTGCCTGTGTGTGTGGTGTGTGCTTGTGCCTGTGTGTGTCGTGTGTGCTTGTGCCTGTGTGTGTGGTGTGCGCTTGTGCCTGTGTGTGTCGTGTGTGCTTGTGCCTGTGTGTGTGATGTGTTCTTGTGCCTGTGTGTGGTGTGTGCTTGTGTGTGTTTGTGGTGTGTTCTTGTGTGTGTTTGTGGTGTGTGCTTGTGTGTGTTTGTGGTGTGTGCTTGTGTGTGTTTGTGGTGTGTGCTTGTGAGTGTTTGTGGTGTGTGCTTGTGTCTGTGTTTGTGGTGTGTGCTTGTGTCTGTGTGTGTGGTGTGTGTGCTTGTGTCTGTGTGTGTGGTGTGTGCTTGTGTCTGTGTGTGGTGTGTGTGTGTGGTGTGTGTGCTTGTGTGTGTGGTGTGTGTTTGTGTGGTGTGTGCGTGTGTGTGTGTGTGGTGTGTGCTTGTGTCTGTGTGTGGTGTGTGTGCTTGTGTCTGTGTGTGGTGTGTGCTTGTGTCTGTGCGTGTGGTGTTCGCTTGTGTCTGTGCGTGTGGTGTGTGCTTGTGTCTGTGTGTGGTGTGTGCTTGTGTGTGTGGTGTGTGCTGTGCATGTGATGTGTGCTTGTGTCTGTGTGTGTTGTGTGCTGGTGTGTGGTGTGTGCTGGTGTGTGGAGTGTGCTGGTGTGTGTGTGTGTGTGGTGTGTGTGGTGTGTGTGTGGTGTGTCTGTGTGTGTGATGTTTGCTTGTGTCTGTGCCTGTGCCTGTGTGTGGTGTTTGCTTGTGTCTGTGCCTGTGTGTGGTGTTTGCTTGTGTTTGTGCCTGTGTGTCGTGTTTGCTTGAGCCTGTGCCTGTGTGTGATGTGTGCTTGTGTCTGTGCCTGTGTGTGTGTGGTAGGTTTGCATGTGTCTGTGCCTGTGTGTGTGGTGTTTGCTCGTGTCTGTGCGTGTGTGTGTCTGTGTGTGTGGTGTGTGCTTGTGTCTGTGTGTGTGTGGTGTGTGCTTGTGTCTGTGTGTGTGGTGTGTGCTTGTGTCTGTGTGTGTGGTGTGTGCTTGTGTCTGTGTGTGTGGTGTGTGCTTGTGTCTGTGTGTGTGGTGTGTGCTTGTGCCTGTGTGTGTGGTGTGTGCTTGTGTCGGTGCCTGTGTGTGTGGTGTTTGCTTGTGTCGGTGTCTGTGTGTGTGGTGTGTGCTTGTGTCTGTGTGTGTGGTGTGTGCTTGTGCCTGTGTGTGTGGTGTGTGCTTGTGTTTGTGTCTGTGTGTGTGGTGTGTGCTTGTGTCTGTGTGTGTGGTGTGTGCTTGTGTCTGTGTGTGTGGTGTGTGCTTGTGTCTGTGTGCGTGGTGTGTGCTTGTGTCTGTGTGTGTGGTGTGTGCTTGTGCCTGTGTGTGCGGTGTGTGCTTGTATCTGTGTGTGTGGTGTGTGCTTGCGTCTGTGTCTGTGTGTG